>NW_025977919.1:0-2403 GCF_021869965.1 Rhincodon typus | reverse complement strand
TCTGTGTTTTAGGGTTTATTGATAGGGAGTTATGTGCCGCGGTGCTCTGTGGTTTACATTTTACTTCGTGAGGGAACTTTCTTCGGGTTTATTTAAAGGGTCTCTGTGCTTGATAGTGTATTTACAGGGGGCTTTTTTACCGTTTGTTTAAATGAGGCTCTGCGTCGGAGATTATTTCCAGGAAGCATTGTGTTTCAGGGTGACTTTACAGAGATGTGTGTGTTTTTGGGTGTACATACACGATGCTGTGTGTTTTTGGGATTGTTTATAGTGAGCTCCGTGTTTTAAAGGTTATTGAAAGGGGTTTCTGTTTTAGGGTTTGTTTGCAGGAGGCTCTTTCATTATAGGTAGCTTTGTCTTTTTAGGGTTATTTGTGAGGGGCCCTGTCTTACGGATAATTTACAGGTGGGATAAGTGTTGGGGTGTAATTAAAGGTGCTCAGTGTTTCCGGATTTATTTAGACGTAGCCCTGTGTTTTCCCTTCTACTTCCTGGACAATGTGTGTTGGAGTTCATTTAAAGGGGTCTGTGTATTTGAGCGTATAATTACAGGGGGCTCTGTTGTTGAAGTTTGTTTGAATAGGACTCTGTGTTTATGGGTTATTTACAGTGAGGTCCGCGTTTTCCGGTTGCTGAAAGGGGTCTCTGTGTTTGAGGGCTGCTGTGCAGTCGGCTCCGTGTTTGAGGGCCAGGAGTACGGCTGAAGCTGGGTTCGGTTTGGGCCTGAGGCTATGGTTAGCGTAGGATGAGTCGAGCGTTAGGGCTGATGGTTATGGTTTGGATTCGGCTTTGGGCTGAAGTTAGGCTTCGGGCTTACGCAAGGGTTCGCGTTAGGGCTGAATCGAGGGTTAAGGTTAGGGATACTTCTGAGAGTAGGGAGAATGAAAGCAGCTTCGCACACCCAGAGCCGGAGGGAGAGCAACTGCGTATTCTACAGGAGACTCGGGATGTATTGTAAACTTAACAGCTCAAATAGTATTACAGATTCATATGATCCCATTACCAGGAGGCACTGCCACAGAACTGACCCGCTAACAATGAGGAATTTGCCTGGTCCAGGGAAGTTTTGAAGCACTGTCAGAGGGACAGAACTGCTGGAGAACATTATAATCAGAGAGTCAGTACTGAGGTAGCGCCTCATTGTAAGAGAATCAGAACTAAGGAAGTGCCTCACATTTATAGGGTCTCTAATGAGGTAATGCAGCAGTACCAGAGGGTCAGAACTGTTGGGATGCATTATTGTGAGACGCTCAATACTGAGATAGTGTCTTATTCTCAAGGGGTTAGACTTGTGGGAGTGCCAAAAGACTGCAGCGCTGTGTAAATGTCAGACTGAGGCACTCCCTCACTGTCAGATAGTCAGTACTGTCAGAGCTTCAGTACTGAAGCAGTGCCTCATTGTCAAATGGTCCGCACTGAGGTATTGCAGCAGTGTCAGTGGGTCAGAACTGTGGGAGTGTGTCAGTCATAGGTTCAAGACTGAGGCTGAGCCTTATTCTAAATTCTTATTGGGGGAGTGATACAGAACTAAATTACATAATTTTTAAAAATGAGGCGTCGGCTGAATGTGATCCTCTGACAATTGTGCACTCCTTCAGTACTGATACTACAACATCGAGGGACAGCCTCAAACGGACCCTCTGACAATGAGGCATTCTCTCCGGCCAACAATCTTTAATTGTAAACTAATCTGTAATACTATTTGACCTGTTAATTTACAATACATCCCGAGTCTTCTGTAGAATACACAGTTGCTCTCCCTCTGGTTCTGTCCCTGTGTATGTGAAGCTGCTTTCTTTCTCCCTGCCCCAGAAAAAATACCCCTACCCCAAACCTTAACCCGAGATTCAGCCCTAACGTTAACCCTTGCGTAAGCTCTGAGCCTAACCTCAGGCAAAACCCTGATCCTAACCTTCGCCTCAATCCTAACACAAACCATAACCCTCAGCTCCAGTGCTGACCCGAACCTCACCTCTAACGCTCGACTCAGGCCTTCACAAAAGCCCTCAAAAACCGAGCCCCCTGTAAATATACCCTCCGAAACCCACTTCAATAACCCGTAAAACGCGGAGCTCACAGTAAATAACCCCTAAAACACAGAGCCCCATTTAAACTAATATTAAAAACAAAGCCCCCTGTAATTATACCCTGAGATACATGGACCCCTTTAAACACACATCACCCAGGAAGTAGAAGGTAAAACAAAGGGCTCCGTCTAAATAAATCCGAAAACACTGAGCACCTGCAATGACACCCCACACTCAGCCCACCTGTAAATTATCCGTAAGACAGGGCCCCTTCCAAATTAACTTTGAAAAGATAGACGTACCGATAAATAACAGTCCCCGATAAATAACCCCGAAGACAGAGACGCCTTTCAGTAACCTGTAAAATATGGATCACC
>NW_025977918.1:0-6739 GCF_021869965.1 Rhincodon typus | reverse complement strand
AACGGTCTGCTGGTTAAAATGCCAATGCTTTGGGGGATTTCACTGTGAGTGAACTGGATTAGCATCAGTGAAGATACATGCTTAGATCTTCCAAACTATGTTGGAATTCCTGCTTCCAACTCAGTTCAGGAAAAAAATGAACGACTTACCTTCCTATGATATTCAAGCTCTTCATTGAGAGTGTCTACATCAGACTCAGATAATCCAGGCTTTCCCACAGGTTACTTGACCTGTTCAGAGTTCTACTGTATATCTCTGGACCAAGTAAAACGTGAATCTGCGTCCTCCTGGTTCAGAGACAGAGACACTACTCTGCATCACAAGAGCCCCTAAGGTCCACTGTCCATCGCACAAAGGTTGATGATAAACTGTATGTTAATTGAAGACAAACTACCTCCATGCACTGTGAAACTTGGCCTAGATATACATCATGTCTAAATAGTATATCCTGTAACTTTTCCATCCTGCAGAAGCCTCACCATTTTAAGGACCTTGAGATTTGCAGCCTAAAGATTTAAGGAATCCAGGAGACAAATTCTAAATTAAAATTGACGGAATCAAAATAAGATTCCTCAATATTCATTCATTAGTTTTCTTTTACTTGGCTATTTATCCTTTAACCAGGATCAGGTGAGGATGAAAAACATCAAGAATCTGGTGTTATGAAGTCTGGATATCTTTGCAAGACAATTATGTTTTAAAATGTCCCTTTAAATTTAAGGTGGCACAGAACACTTTGCAAAGGGGGAGAAAAAAGGATTGGTGAGAAATGGCAAACACCTCCATGCAGAGACATACCGGTGTGAGTTGATTGCCAGAAGCTGAGAAACTCAAACAGAAGCCTACTGACAATTTCCACACCTTGACGAAGTATCACACAGAAAAGGACAGCTGCTTTTTGAGGAGAAGAACAGATAAGGAAAATAATGCTGTAGTTGACATAAGAACTATTGTTGTCAAGAAGTAGAGAAGCACTATTCGATGTTAACAACCAAGCAGAATGCTTACAGATGACAAGGTGTAGAGCTGGATGAACACAGCAGGCCAGGTAGCATTAGAGGAGCAGGCAAGCTGACGTTTCGGATCTGGACCCTTCTTCAGAAGGAAGGGGCTTCTGAACCTAGTTATATCTACACCTTGTTATCTCAGACTCCAGCATCGGCAGTTCCTACTATCTCAGAATGCTTACAGAATTTGGTTTCTTGTTTGAATGGAAAGGGACAGAACTAATGGGACTTTTGAAAATAGAACAGGGTGTTGCCAAGATGAGACTTGCTGGTGAAGATCTGATCTTGAAATCTTAGGGTGAGCAGAACAATTCTCAAAGGACTGTTTTAATTTAAAACATCAAATTTCAAGACAGCGACCAAAACAACAGTATAAAGCGATAAGACAACACAGCTGCATCCCACGGAAATGCTGGTCTCTCAGTCATTCAAAGAGAATAACCTACAGTGGCGCAACCTCTTTCTTGACTGAAGTTTGAAAGCTTCTGCCCACTCCATACCCACCCTACCTCCCTAAGGCACCTTGGAATTGGTATGATTTGATTGGATCCTTCGGAGCAACACGATCATCTTTTCTGTTTCATCTACCATTCAATGTACAAGATGAAAGAAATAAATCATTGCTTGGTCCAGCAGTCATCAACTCCTGTCATTGCTCTGATGGTAAGACATCCTTGTAAATCCAAGCATGGACAATTATGTAATTGATGAAATCACTAGTGTTTGCACCATGTGTGTTACCATATTATGTTGTACTTGCTCTTCTAGTGAAAGCGTGTTGGGGATGATGATCACATGTTCTGCACATTTGGGAAAGAGAAGAATGTTGCTTCCCTACCCATGCTTCCATTCCAGAGATTTGAATCCCTTTCATCACTGAGAAGAATATGCCTGTTGTCCTTGGAAGAGAATAGGCAGCTTGGTCAAGTTTGGCAGAAGAATATTGCCCTGGTGTCTAGAGTTCGAGCATATTCACTGAACATGGTGGCATACTCTTCGCCCGTTTGAGATAAAAGGTCACAAGGTATTCATTGCTTCCAAGAGGATACTCAAGAAGTTGGCTGGCAAGTTAATTCTTAATGACAAATCCAGCTCTGAGAATTGTTACATTTTTCACAGAGATTTCCTTTCATGATTGAAGTGAAATCATGCGATTTTCCCTTTCAGAAGGAAGTACAACAATCGTAGTTTTCCTCAGCTTGCTGGCTCTCAGGGGATATTGAGGTCATGTCACCAGAGTTCATAATGTGACATTTCGGGCATTAGCTCACAGGTGTGTGCTTATGTTTCAAGTACCAAACTTTAATACATTTATATGGGGAAAGGTTAGGGTCTATGGTGCAGTGGTAGTAGCCCTACCTCTGAGCCAGGAGGTCTGGGTTCAAGTCCCACCAGGTCCAAAGGTGTGTCATAACATCTACAAACAGACTGATTAGCAAATATCTACATTTGTATCTATTGTGTGTTTTTACCGAAGAAGGTGACCCCTCTGGACACTGCTATCCTGCTAGGTGAGGTGAGGGACCTTTTCGAATCGCCTCCCCAATAAAGGGTTAGCTGAGTGGATCCTAAAAGGGGATGCACAGCCGTAGTTGCAGCTGCCAAAAGGAAACCCTACCTTCTCCAAGTGTGAGATGATCATAATGAGAGCAAAATATTGTAGATGGTGGAAATCTGAAATAAAGACAGAAAGTGTTGGAGAAACCCAGCAGGTCTGGCAGCACCTGTGGCGACAGAATGGAATACCTGAAGTGGACATTGGTGGATAACCTATCCCCAGAAGTGGAAACAGTGAAGTCAAGGAAAAGAGGGGAAAAGTCAGAGATGGATCGAGTGGAAGTGAGAGAAGGATGGAATTGGATACAAAATTGACGAACTTTTCTAATTCTCGACAACAGCAGGAAGCAGCACTGATGACATCATCAACGTAGCAGAGAAAGAATTATGAGTCGGAGCCCGAGTAGAACAACAAGAAGAAATGTTTCACATATTCAGCAAGAGACAGCCATAACTGGGACCCATGCAGGTACCCAAAGCCACACCCTTGATTTGGGGATACCTGCTGAGTTTCTGTAGCATATTCTGTTTTTATTTATGCTAGAATGTTATGTTGTGTAGAAGCTTTCAAACAAAAGAATCTTGTTTCCGTCATCATTTGTTGGTCACGAAAGGGCTTGCAGGATGTATGCAAAAAGGAAGATGCCTGTACATGAAATATTTTAACATGGGGAAACTGATGCACGCCAACTTCCATAGTATCTTGATAGAATGATATCATGATTCAATGACAATAAAACGAAGATGATTACTGGGGAGGATTCATTCTGCTACAACCTTCATTTGTTAGAACAGCTGTCGAGATTTTCCAGATGGCACAACTTCCTACATCTGTTCTGCTGTTGAGGACTTGTTTGCCAGAGCTCCAACTGTTGAGTATTTCCAGGGTTTCTAAAAAGCCTGCACAGTCACCAAGGTGGCTCTGTGCTTAAGATGTCCCACTGAACTTCATCTTATTTTGATTTATGCTTTCTTCCTCATTACCCAGGTTTCACTTTGAGGACAAAGCAGTGGATTTTGGAACCCACTTGCCACAAACCAGGGAGACAATCTGGCCTGAAGTTGGGCAGGACTTCACAAAGTTTTCCTCTGAAGAACCACTGCAGCTTGCTACTGTCCGTCTGACTATGAGCATGCATGCTGCCACTGCTGGGAAAATTGAGATACATTGTCAATCAGAATCATTGTATAGAAATCTGGAACAGAATTCCTGCAGTTCTTCTGTCCCCCAGTCCAGGGGTACAATTGAGGGTGGGGAAGAGGCATTGAGGAACCACTGCGCTGGACAAATGAAAGAAATCAGAGTACATTGATGTGCCACGTTGGTTACAACTCACTGGGGCTGCATGCTGGAAATCAAGCCCCACTATTTCCGGACTTATCACAAAAGTTAAAGATTTTTAAAAGTATGCAGAATCCCAAATTTACTGTCTTTTATACCCCAGGCTGACAAAGCATCAAACAGGTTTCTGTACTCAACAAGAATCACTATTTATTACAAATAAATAAGACTACAGCTACAGGTAAACAAATATGATATGCTGGCAAAATAACTGTTAGTTAAAATGCAAACCCACTTACAAACTCCATCTCTACACACATATTCAGACAGATAGGTAAAAAAGCAGAAGTGGGTGGAGGGAAAGACCGGACAGACAGTTCAATTGTCTCCATCTACAGGTTTCACAGAGGTCATAGAATCCTTACAGTGCAGAAGGATGCCATTCAGCCCATTGAGTCTGTACTGACCTTCCAAAGAACATCCCACCCAGACCCGCCCACACACACCTCATCCCTATAATCCCACGTGGCTTTTCTTTAATCATCGCTAACCCACCAAACCTGCACATCCCTGGATACTACAGAGCAATTTTTTAGAATAGCCAATCCACCCAACCCGGACTGTGGGAGGAAACCGGAGCACCCGGATGAAACTCATGCAGACATGGAGAGATCTTGTAAACTCCACGAAGACGGTCATAGAGTTATAGAGATGCACAGCACAGAAACAGTCCCAACTTGTCCATGTTGACCAGATATCCTAAATTAATCTAGTGCCGTTTAGCAGCATTTGGCCCATATCCTTCTAAACCCTTTCTATTCATTATTTATCCAGATGCCTTTTAACTGTTGTAATTATACCAGCCTCCACCACTTCCTCTGGCAGCTCATTCCATACATGTACCACTCACTGTGTGAAAAAGTTGCCCCTTAGGTCCCTTTTAAATCTTTCTCCTCTCACCTTAAACCTATGCCCTTTAGTTTTGGACTCCCCACTCTGTGGAAAAGATCTTGTCTATTTACCCTATCTATGCCCCTCATGATTTTGTAAACCTCTATAAGGTCACCCCTCAGCCTCCGATGCTCCAGGGAAATTAGCCCCAGTCTATTCAGCCTCTCTCTGTAGCTCAAACCCTCCAACCCTGGTAACCTCAGCTGGTGCAGAGAATGATCCCATGCTGTTGGTATCATAAACCAGCCATCCAGCCCACTGAGCTAACCAACCCTCAAAAAGATGATCCTTTTGTCAGGATTTGCTACTCCTCGATCTTCCTTCTCCAGATGATTTCCTTGCTCTCAGAAGGCATATGTGACTTCTTTGTTACATGTCCAAGTTGACAGCAAGTGCTGAGGGGAAGTAAACTGGCAATTCTTAAGGTCTTTTTGTTTTTACTTCAGAGGGAAAACAGTTCCTTCTCTTTCAGCGGTCTGATGGGTTTTAAATGAACATTCTCACACCCCAAGCTGTTCAGCCACCTGGGAGCCAGAGGTTCCACTCCAGAAGTTTCTCAGGAGATATTTTCCAATCAACCTGTTCAGAGATGTACACACCTCTGGAGCAGATGGGACTTGAACCTAGGCCTCCAGAGGCTCTACAACCACCCCACAAAAGCCCTTAGGAATTTGTCAGGTTTCTGCTTAGCCTAATCATCTGCAGCTGCTTCATCAATGAACTTTCCCTCCATCATAAGGTCAGGAGCGGAGAATGTTCGCTGATAATTGCACAATACTCAGTACTATGTATGACTCTTCAGATACTAAATCTTAGAGTATTCAAATGCAGCTAGACCTGAACAATTTCCATGTTTGGACTGACAAGTTGCAAGTAACATTCATGACACACAAGTGTCAAGCAATGACTATCCCCAACCATCTAACCACCACTGTTGGACATTTAATGGTGTCACCATCACTGAATCCAATGTCAAAATCCTGGGGGTTACCATTGACGAGAAATTCAACTGGACTAGTCTTATTAATACAGTTGCTGCAAGAGCAAGTCAAAGTCTAGGAATCTTGCAGGGAGAAAGTAAGGTCCTGACTCCCCAAAGCCTACTACCATCTATAAGACACAAGTCAGGAGTATGATGCACTACTCCCCAATTTTGCTTGATTCCAACAACACTCAAGAAGTGACACCATCCAGGACAGAGTAACCCACCTGCTTGGCATTACATTCACTCCCTTCACCAGCAGTGCAGGCCATCTACAAGATGTACTGCAGAAATTCACCAGGGATCCTCAGGTGACCTTACAATCTCATGGCAACTACCATTTACCAAGGATGGCATCTACAGAACACCACCTGCACATTCCCTTACAAGCCACTCACCATCCTGACTTGGAAATTTACTGATGCTTCTACAGTGCCATTAGGTCAAAATCCTGCAACTACCTCCCTTTGGATGCACCCTCAGCAAATGGACTACAGTAATTCAAGAAGGCAAAACACCTCACTTTCTCAAGGGCAACTAGGGATGGGCAGGCCCAGTAGTGGTGCACACATCCCGTGATTGAAAAACAAATAGATTGGTAGGAAGACCTCGGTCATTGAAATTGGTCACTAAACCACAAACCAATCAGGTAATTGTTGCCAGCTGAAGCTCCATTCATATTCACCCCTTGGCTCATCTGAGGGGGGGAGGTTTGCAGAGTGTTTAGTGAGGGAGAAGTGTAAACAGAGTTGGTGGAGAAAAGGGTGGAGATCAGAGATGGGGAGCAGAGGGGAAGCTTTGGGAGCAGGGAGAGGGTAGAGGACAGCATAGGCATAGGGGAAAGATGAGGGAGGTTTAGGATGGAATGGGGTGGGAAGAAGATGAATGACTGGCTGGAAATGAACTTAAAGGGAGGGGTTCAGAGTGCAGGGAATGTGGGGGTGGGGGTGGGGGTGGGGG
>NW_025977917.1:6338-6739 GCF_021869965.1 Rhincodon typus | reverse complement strand
GGAAGTGTCGGAGGATGATGCGTTGGATCCGGAGGTTGGTGGGGTGGTACGTGAGGACGAGGGGGATTCTTTTTTGGTTTTTATTGCGTGGACGGGGTGTGAGGGATGAGGTGCGGGAGATGTGGGAGACACGGTTGAGGGCGTTCTCGACCACCGAGGAGGGGAAGTTACGGTCCTTGAAAAACGAGGACAACTGAGATGTACGGGAGTGGAATGCCTCATCCTGGGAGCAGATGCGGCGGAGGCGAAGGAATTGGGAATAGGGGATAGCATTTTTGCAGGAAGGTGGGTGGGAGGAGGAGTATTCTAGGTAGCTGTGGGAGTCGGTGGGCTTGAAATGAATATCGGTTTCGAGGTGGTTGCCCGATATGGAGACAGAGAGGTCCAGGAAGGGGAGAGAG
>NW_025977917.1:0-6328 GCF_021869965.1 Rhincodon typus | reverse complement strand
GAGAGGTCCAGGAAGGGGAGAGAGGTGTTAGAGATGGTCCAGGTAAATTTAAGGTTGGGGTGGAAGGTGTTAGTGAAGTGTATGAACTGTTCGAGCTCCTCGTGGGAGCACGAGGCGGCACCGATACAGTCATCAATGTAACGGAGGAAGAGGTGGGGTTTAGGGCCGGTGTAGGTACGGAAGAGGGATTGTTCCACGTAACCTACAAAGAGGCAGGCGTAGCTTGGGCCCATGCGGGTACCCATGGCTACCCCCTTTGTCTGTAGGAAGTGGGAGGAATTGAAAGAGAAGTTGTTGAGTGTGAGGACGAGTTCGGCTAAGCGGATGAGGGTGTCAGTGGAGGGGGACTGGTCGGGCCTGCGGGACAGGAAGAAGCGGAGGGCCTTAAGGCCATCTGCATGGGGAATGCAGGTGTAGAGGGACTGGACGTCCATGGTAAAGATGAGGTGTTGGGGACCGGGGAATTGGAAGTTCTGGAGGAGGTGGAGGGCGTGGGTGGTGTCACGGACATAGGTAGGGAGTTCCTGGACCAAGGGGGAGAAAATGGAGTCGAGATAGTTGGAGATCAGTTCGGTGGGGCAGGAGCAGGCGGAGACAATGGGTCGACCAGGGCATTCAGGTTTGTGGATTTTGGGAAGGAGATAGAAGCGGGCAGTGCGAGGTTGGGGAACGATGAGGTTGGAGGCCGTGGGTGGGAGGTCACCTGAGGTGATGAGGTTGTGGATGGTTTGCGAGATGATGGTTTGGTGCTCAGGGGTGGGGTCATGATCAAGGGGGCGATAGGAGGAGGTGTCGGAGAGTTGGCGTCCTCCCTGGACTGACCTATCCCCTTCCTAACTCCCTACCTACACTCACCTTTCCTGGCCCCATCCCCGCCTCTTCGACCTGTTTGTTTCCTCTCCACCTATCTTCTCCTCTATCCCTCTTCTATCCGCCTCCCACTCTCTCCCTATTTATTTCAAAACCCCCTTCCCCTCCCCCTTTTCTGATGAAGGGTCTAGGCCCGAAACGTCAGCCTTCCTGCTCCTATGATGCTGCTTGGCCTGCTGTGTTCATCCAGCCCTGCACCTTGTTGTCTCGGATTCTCCAGCGTCTGCAGTTCCTACTATCTCTGATTCGATTTTAAACCCACAGATCTTTGATGTCCTGACTCTTACCCCACAGTTTAAATAAGGGAACCTTTTGGATGCAACACAAAATAACTCATTTTTATTTTTAAAAAGCAATATTTTCTTCCACAATTTAAAGCAGTATATGTTCCTGTTTTTAAGTCCACAGCTCAAAGAACAAAAGTGGTCTTGACGCCAGGGATGGGTGTCTTAGCTGACTGCAGACAGAGAATGGAGAAGCTGGGAGTGTTATCCTTGGAGCAGAGAAGGTCAAAAGGGAGATTGAATCAAGGCATTAAAAATCACAAGGAGCTTTTGATCGAGGGATTGAAGTGAAACTGTTTCCAGTGGTAGGAGGGGAGGGATTGAATAGAATCAGAGTAGGGAGGAGAGGTGGAGAGTTGTTTTTGCTGCAGTGAGGTGATGTGGTCTGGAACGTGCAGTTTGCAAAGCCAGGGGAAGCAGATTCAAAAGTGGGGTCTGCAACAATACCGGAAGGGGAAATGTTTGCAGGGACATGGGGGAAAATGCAGGTTGGGGAGGAGTGAAACCCTGAGGACTCATTGCATATTTCCTCCGCAAAGAGCCAGAACAAACATGATGGGCAGAGTGGTCTCCTCCTGTGCTGGGAGATTCCAAGATTTATGTTTGAAAACAAAAAAATCAATTATTTACCTTCACCGGATTGAGAATTTGATGGTCATTGTCCTCCCTGTTGAGGACCCCACCCAACCTCCACTGAACCCCTGCCCAAATTTGACCTGGAGTTCAAACCTGGAATCAAAATCCACGCAGGAAACCATAAAGGAATTCATCTTTTGGAGATTTGCATGGGGCCTTGATGCCCCCTCTCCCAACAAACAAAATAGTTGGGGAGGGGGAGCAGTGTTTAAAGAAAATGACACATGTGGCTAGTTATTGGCCCAGACAGTCAGAGAGAAGTTCATGGGTTCAGGTCCCATTCACAGGGCCGAGCGAAACTATCCTGAGCCAAGGGAGTGTCATATTACTTGAGGTGTGTGCTACTCCATGTGCCACTCTTTGGAGCAGAGTCCCGGGGCCAACATTCGAAGGCGAGCAGAGAGCAGGGACAAGGAGAGGCTGATAGACTGGGACAACACATCCATAATTGCACGAGCCAAATGGAGACTGGCAAGAGAATTCCTGGAGGCCTGGTATTCCAACTGGAACTCTATCAACAAACACATTGAATTAGACGCTGGGTACAAACCACTGAGAAACAGAACCTGAAGTAATACCAAACACCCCAGCAAACCGAGGCATATAAATAACAAACAGGACAGAACACCAATGCTTCACCGGAGGCGCACTGACAATGTTATCTAGCAGGGTGACCCATGGCAGATGGAGTCACACAGCACAGACACAGACCCTTCGGCCTAATTTATCCATACCGACCACAACGGTGAAATCTGAAGGCAATAGTAATCTGGAATTACAACACTGCACTTAATAGGGACCATATAACCGCTTCAGGGGCAGGATATCTGCTGTCCTTACCCAGTCCGGGCCTACATACGACTGGGCAATTAGGGATGAGCAATAAATGCTAGGCCCCAGCCAGCAACACCCCCAAGCCGTGAATGAATTTAAGAAAAATGCAGCTCATGATTAGACACTGGGATCTTGCTGTGCATGGTGGCATTGCCTCCATCACATTTTGCGGAGAGTTAGATGAGGCTGAGCGGAGTAAGGCAGGGTGGGGGGGTGGGTGTTGGGGAGGGCAGACCCGTTCTCGTGGCAAAATCATTTGAGTGTGAGCGGTTTGGCTGAGATGGGTTGGTGAGTGCAGGAAGTACAGGAGCCAAGCCAACGCCTTCAGTTAGCCTGCAACGGAGCTACAGCAACTGAACTGAGCTGCATTTATGTGACGCCTTTCCCACGATGTGCGCAAAACCAAAATGACCTTCCCAGCCAGTGTAGCTACTGTTGCAAACACAGGGTGGCCAGTTTGCACACAGCAGGATCCCGCAATGTGATTGCGCGTTGGACAACACGCAGTCCTTTTCGCTCACATTGGGCGAGGGGCAAATATGGCAGACCGGTGGGTTGGGAGCTCAGTCTAACATCTTCATCCAGAAGGTGACACTGCTGCAGCGTGGGAGTTTGAGATCGATTGTCTGGAGCCAGGTTCTCTGGGTCACTGCTTCGGTACAGGCCTGCCTCGTGTCGACCCCCCTGCTCCTCAACGAAACACCACCACCCCTCCCAATCTGTTGGCATTCCTCTCCCCCCAGTTCATGCCACAAAGAGGGTGAGATGTGGGTGCAGGCTGAGGGGACCCCTCAGGAATGGTGGTGAATTAGCTTTCCCTCACCCACCATGGCCTGGCAAAGGGGGGCACCGACAGAATGAGGGTAGCTGTAGGTTTCAAGCAGCACCCGCCCATCCCCACCTTCTACGGCCAGACTGATGGGGCGCCATTGAAGGTTTACAAAGTGGGCTATTCGTCTGGGGTTGGCATCGCAGCTCCCACTCCCTGACAGGAAGCCACACCTCTGGAGGCCAATTATCGCCTTGTCCCAAGCCTGGAGGTCCCTCACCCTCTCAACCACTCCCCAACATCAGCCCTTTGGTGTTGTGGGTCAGCAGGAATGAAGAAGATTGAACCTGCATCAGCCTAGCGCCTCCTCTCACTGTCTGGGCTTTCTGAGTTCAGTCACCGTGCATGGGACCGGGCAACCCTTTTTTGTGCACAGCAAGATTCCACAAGCAGCCATCAGGTGACTGAGCCCAGGGACTCATACTGGTCAGTGCTACTGGCCAGGGATCAATAACAGAAGCAACTCTGATTCCACCACCTCCCCTTGCCTAAAGGAGGTGATGGGGGTGGGGGAGCGTGTTATGGGAGACAAGAACAAAGGGGCAGAACGTTAAAATCGGGAGGCAGGCCATTCAGGGCTGATCCTAGGAAGGTCTCCCTCGGTCCCCTCCCCCACCACCCTCGCCATTTCCCACAAAGAAGTGAAACCTCACATTGGTCTAGAGGCACCGAACCCAGGTCCGTGAATGAGGTGAAGGTACAAAGGAACACGGAACAGGTTTGAGGGACTGAATGGTCTCCTGCAGGCCCTGTGTGTCCCCGTTTTGGTTTTCCAGAAGGTTATACCTCGGGAGCTGACTAGAACATGACACAGCCTGTGGTCTTTGTGACAGCCTAGCTGTAAGCAAATTTCTCACACACTGAAGGTTAGAACTGTCTGTGTCCTCAACATGTTGAAGCTATTCTCCGGTCTGGTTGACATGACAACAGGCTGTTGGATTTCCAGCTTCAGTTCAGTGAAGGATTATTGAGGAGAAGTAATTAACTAATTGGTGTTTGAGAGAGAGAGAAAGGCAGGAGAGAATCACCTCTCCCTCTCACACACACACACTTTCTTTCTCTCTCTCTCTTCCTTACACACACATACTCACCCTCACACATGCATGCATGCGCACACACACTCACGCTCACCCCCTCGTGTGCACACTCACGCTCTTTCTCTCACTCTCCCTCCCTCCCTCACACACTCATAGAAACAACAGTAGGCCTTAGAGCCTGTTCTGCCATTCAATTAGATCATCTGTGGCCTAATTGTTTAAATTAACAACTGATCTAGCTACCTCATACACTCTCTCTCGTGCGTTTTCTATTGTTTACATGCTCATATATGCAAATCTCACTCCAGAGGCCTGAGCTGGTAAATATGCTGAGAATCTCAGTTCCAGCACTGACAGAATGCCACACTGTCAGAGGCACCATCTTCAGAGGAGACCAGGTCCCGGCTCTTCATGCAGATGTATAAGATCCTGTATGAAGATCAGGAAGCCATCCCTGGCCAATATTTCTCTCCCTCCCTTGATAAATTTAGCCACTTGTTATGATGCAAACATGCAAATTTGGAGCAGAAGCACATTTGGCCCATTCTGTTTGAAGTAGAGAACAGCCACTCTCAAACAATAACCATATCGCTGGCTGGGTTTGGGACGACAACAGCTCAGGACAACCGTCAATACAAAGCTGAGACTTTCCTCTGTCTGGTTTCGTAGTTCCCAGAATTTCTCTGGGCTCGGCTGGTCTCATTTCCTTTCTCAATCCTAACAGGCTGAGACCTGTCCAAGTCTCAAGATCAATGAATCAAGGGGAAGCTACTACTTTGGTCGATGGTAACAAGGTGTAGAGCTAGATGAACACAGCAGGCCAGGCAGCATCAGAGGAGCAGGAAAGCTGATGTTTCGGGTCTGGACCCTTCTTCCTTCAGGGCCGAAGAGATTACCAGAGGGTTGCAGTGGGAGAGGGATCCACTGAGGTCTTTCCAGAGGGAGGAGCGTAATGTTTTCAAGGTAGGCATCCTTAGAAGAGGCTTTGCAGTGTGGTTAAAACTCACTCAGAGATAGTAGGAACTGCCAATGCTGGAGAATCTGAGATAACAAGTTGTGGAGCTGGATGAACACAGCAGGTCAAGCAGCATCAGAGGAGCGGGAAAGCTGATGTTTCGGGTCTGGACCTTTCTTCCTACTTTGGTCTGTAGGTGCCAACACACGACAATCTCCCACATTATAGCAGGCATGGCTAAACGATAGTGTAGCAAGGCCACATGGCCATCTCCCCTACACCCCCTGCCCCCAAACTGATCGGAACCAATGCTACAAATGAGATCACTGGTGAGTTTTCAGCAAACTGTCAACAAGACAATGTGAGACACTCTGCTGATAATAGGACATCTCTCAATCAATCTCACTTTGTCACTGCTCAGCAAGAAGTAATTAGCCTTAACAATTAAGCCCCAAAGGCAACATCTCACTCAGCATTGTCAGCAGGACTGCAGGAAAACACTGTTACTCTAGTGTCACTGGTCCAGGTCTCCTCAAGTCATACAGCATAGAAGCACACCCTTTGACCCAACTCGTTCATGCCGACCAGGTTTCCCAAACTAAACTAGTCCCATCAGACTCAGGATGACTAGTATTGTGTTACATTTACAGATGTTTCACATACATGTACAACATACGAGAACATTAACAATTATAGAGTCACTACCACATTGTCAAATAAAAATACCATCTCCCAGTTAAACAAGAGGGCCAATGAAATATCTCTCCCTGATTTGGAAAAGTCTATCAGCCGGCACAATGATTGGTTTATCATCAAAACAAACGGATTCAGCGACGATGCAATGATTGATTAACAAGGGCAGACATGGGATGGAGGGGTTGAG
>NW_025977916.1:0-6739 GCF_021869965.1 Rhincodon typus | reverse complement strand
TCAGAACTGAAGCGATCCTTTTCTCTCCCTCTCTTTCTTTACCTGCGACTCGCCTCAACAGCACGACAGCGCCTACTAACGTCATCCGCCGGAAACAAACGGAATTGTGCCGTCAAACCCCTCCCCCCTCGCCTTCATGAACATTTACAACTTTCCAGAGAATCATTCATACCCACCCAGTGAACGATAGACAAAAAGAAACAAACAAGGACGGTGGTCGTCTTGACTTTTTTTTTAGGAAAAATTGGTTTGTTGCCAACCATTTATTTAAAAAACTGCAGCAGCCCATGCCGATTGGTTACAGCAACCGAGACCTCGGCCCGCCATTCGCTCCTCCGCACGTCAATTAAATTTCACGGTTTCTTTTGTCATATGAATGAAAATACATTTCTTGCCTTACTGAGTTTGAAATCAAGATCGTGCAGATGAATAGAACTGAGTTTTCTGTTAACGGCATGGGGGGTGGTTTTTTCTAACGGTCGTCCCGCCCTTTGTCACCGATCATTGGTTTATAGAACACACCGGCCGTTAGGGGGCAGTGATCCTGACGTTGATTGGTCGATTCCACTGTCAATCATTTAGCCTGATTTGCATGATGTCGCGGTGAGGTCGTCCTCGCGAGGTTTCGCTGTCTGGGGAAGGAGAGTGAAGTTTTTTTTCAGTTCGGTAGTTGTCGGTTCCAACAATTTTTCTCCGAAAAGTAGCCGGGACTGTGATGTCTTTCCGGATTATTATTTAACCCGACGCTTCTTTTTCTGAGTGGTTTAAATTAGAAGAAAATGAGCTTCCTTTTGTGAGTATTGCGCGGGTGACGAGCCATAATCTGGCCCAGCTCGACCATTCTTCCTGTTTTCGGTTCTACCTTTCTGGAAACTTTGGGCCTTGTAGGCCTCGGGTTTCCTTCCTCTTCTCTTTCTTTATCCCCTTCCCCCGTCTTTTCATCTCTGTCGTAATTAAACCGATTGCCTTTTCTTTTCCGTCCCACGCCGTTGTCCACTCAGGTAATCTGATTAATATCTGATACTGGGTTGGAGGTTTTCCTGTTGAAACGTAATAAGCCTTTCTTAAAAAATAGGTGAGGATATAATTATTTGAGCCAACTGCCCAACAATGGGAGCCTTTGATATACTTGTTACATTGTCAGCTCATATTGTCTGCAATCGGAGGTGCTGGGCATGGACATGGACGTTGACTATGCAGACAACTTCCTAAGACACTCATTTTTACCAAAACACAGGTATGTGTTTTTGAAGACATGGAGCCTCTGAAGGCTGGGTTTTGGTTTTGTTTCAGCATGGTGCAACTTAGTCAAGTTCCTTCAATTTGCCTTTGCTGCAAGTATTATACTTATGTTTTCTGATGGACATTACTTGCCAACTGAGAGCATCTTGATCTCTTTGTTTTGCCATCATCAAGGCAAGTAATTTTTTGGGCATTAATATAATTGTGTACAGCCATGGTGTGCTTGTTATCATTAAGTGTTATGATTTCAGTCTTCAGTGATTCGTTTTCATCTGAACCAAATTGTGTGGCTTCATCTTTCTCAGATGACCCATTGTGAAGTCATTATTCTTGATTATCTCAACATCAGTTGTGCAGAGATAACAGTGTCGAGCTGGAGGAACATAGCAGGCTAGGCAGCATCAGAGGAGTAGGAAAGTTGACGTTTCAGTTCAGGACCCTTCTTCATTTTCTGAAGAAAGGTCCTGACTCGAAACATCTACTTTCCTACTCCTCTGATGCTGCCTGGCCTGCTGTGTTCCTCCAGCTCCGTGCTGTGTTATCTCTGACTCCAGCATCGGCAGTTCTTACTATCTCAGAATGAGTTGTGCAGAGTTTTGTTATTTTTTTTCTTCTTTATTTCGTGGGGAATGGTTGTCAAAATCATACTTGATTCCCAGCTTAATTGCCCTTCAAATGAAGGGCCTTTGAGGTCAGTAGTTGAGAAATGTGTGACTGTAAGTCTCAAGTCTCTTGTAGGCCAGAGCAGATAAGGATCGCAGATTGACTTAAACAGTAATTGTGAAACAGATGGATTTTAATGATATTTGGAGGCTGTTTCATTTGTAATGACCTGTCCGTCCTCCCTGGACTGACCTATCCCCTTCCTAACTCCCTACCTACACTCACCTTTCCTGGCCCCATCCCCGCCTCTTCGACCTGTTTGTTTCCTCTCCAACTATCCTCTCCTCTATCCCTCTTCTATCCGCCTCCCACTCTCTCCCTATTTATTTCAAAACCCCCTTCCCCTCCCCCTTTTCTGATGAAGGGTCTAGGCCCGAAACGTCAGCCTCTCTGCTCCAATGATGCTGCTTGGCCTGCTGTGTTCATCCAGCCCTGCACCTTGCTTTAGGTCATCTTGAGTTTATAAAAGACACGTTATTAATGCGAGCTCAGCTTGTTATCAGACATTCAGAGTATACATTGGTGCAGTATCATTTTTTGCCAGCAGACATTTGGGAAGCCACAATTGGGAAGGGGAACTCTAAGGATTTAATTGTTTAATCTCTCATTGTTCCCACTTTAGAGAGCCTTAAACTGTTTAAGTAGCAACATGTACTTTGATGCTATATTAATGACTTATTTTGCTTATTCTCAGTACATTCCAATGGCAGTGCTATATGGAGTATTCCTTTATATGGGTGTCTCCTCTTTAAATGGCATTCAGGTAGGTCTGACTTAAGATTAAAGTATATCTTCTCTTTCATTGCCTTTGAACAATCACCAGAAGCATTAACCCATCAATCAGATTAGCATAACTGGAAAAATAACTTAGGGTAAATAGGCTCAGAAATTTTCAGTTCACAATTAATGTCCCCTGGTGTCACTCATGAACAGGTAAGTTTTCTCTTATTCTCTGCTTCTGTGCATTCACTGCCAGCTCTGTCGTTCTCTTTCGCAATAAACGAGGTTTCTCACACATTGCCATTTCTCCGTCTCATTTTCTCTCTTTCTTCAAGTCCCAATGATAGTATGGCTCACCTCCAAAATATTCTCAAATTAGGACTTTAATGTCTGTTGTATAATTGCACAATAGAATTGCATGTATCAGTTAATAGATGCTCCAAACCTGAAACAAGAACTCGTCCAAAATTAGAGTTCTATTTGAATAAGTGATCATGTTAGGTCAGATCTGTACACTGATAATCATGTCTTTAACCTAAATAGAATGCACAACCTATTCAGGCTGAACATTAGGCTTGGCAGTTTGCTTGGAATGTAATTTGTACTGCTGCTGATACTCACTCAGTAGTGACCCAAATTCTGACTCCACCTTCAGTCATGCTGGCACCTAGTACTACGATGTGCACAGAGGGAAGTTTGACATTGGTGATGACACTAAATGTTCAGAAAAGAGCAGGATATGACTTAACTAATTGAACAAATATTCCTCAAATGAACAATGTAAAGTGGATTACCCTTTATTGTGACTTCAATCTTTGGTCTTCTTCAAAATTTTCCTTCTCCAGTTTTGGGATCGATGCAAATTATTTCTGATGCCCTCCAAACACCAGCCAGATTATACCTATCTTCGCCATGTGCCCCTCCGCCGGGTCCACTTATTCACCATGGTGCAAGTCATCTGTTTGGCTGTTCTCTGGGTCTTGAAGTCCACTGTGGCAGCAATCATATTTCCTGTCATGGTAAGAAGTCATCAGTATTTTACAACATGTTGCTATGGTATCATAGGCAAGCTTCAAACAAACAACAGCAACTTATATTTACAAAGCATCATTAATTAAGTATTATTCAGACAGCAATTGATAGTCAGCTGAAGGTATTAGGCAGGTAACCAAAAGGTTGTCAATTAAGTAGTATTTAAGAAGCGTCTTAGAAGGAATGGAAGATGAAGAGATGGAGTGGTTTTGGATGGGAACTCCAACATTTAGGGTCTAGTGAACTGAAAACACACAGTTGTCAAAGTTTGGCAAAGAACTTTGGGAATATGCTGGGGTCCAGAATTGGATGAACTGGACTGGAGGAGCAAGGCCATGGAGGGATTTAAGCACAAAGATGAGTCTTGAAATTCAAAGTGTTAGTTCAAAATCACAACTATTCCAAAATTAAAATTATATATGAAGAAGTCAACTTATTTTACTCAGATGTGCTTATAGTCATCCAGATTATATATCCCCAATAGATTCTAAAAATAGTCAGAATGTTCTCATCCATCAATTGTTAAAAGCTCCAATCACATCAAAGTAGATGTTTGATTCTGACCTCAAATCCAGTCCATGATTCACCTTATTTGAATGCAACAGAGTAGGAACGGACTCCAGCTTTGGATTGTGAGATCGTGAAACATTTATTTAAACCTAACCCAGTGTCATCAGAATTTGCAGGCCAGTCAACAAAATGGCCACCATTCTCATGTCTTTTATCATCAACTTTTCTCTTTTTGCCTTTTTATGTCAAACCTCACCATTGTATCTTTGTTCTTAGAAATTAAAACTTAACACTAAAATGGGAAAAATTACTGACTTTCTGCCCAGTACAGTCGATTCTTTGTAAATACTGTTATAGTGCAGCAATTGAATTCTGTGTCAATTTACTTCAGCAGTTTACAACACTTTTTCACAAATGCTGACCTGCCACGTCTTGTACTTATTTCCATCAACATGCAAGATCCTTGCACTCATCCTAGTGAGAAAGTTGCTGGACCTGGTTTTCTCCCAACATGACCTTGCTTGGTTAGATGACATTTTACCTGAAAAAGACAAAAAGAATGAAGACAAGAAGGAAAAAAAGTTGAAAACCAAAGACCAAGATAGGGACAGTGTCGATGAGGTGAGTCATGTAGCTGTAATAAATTACACACAGTTGTTCCATTAATTTCACACTCTATTTATCATGTCATTTTCAACCATTTAGATGAACTGATAAAGAATTAGAAACAAGCAACTAGAAACTTCATCAAGAAGTCACGTTGCTCCCAATACCAGTAACATGATCATTCATCCATTGGAATGAGTAACAGCATCAAAAACATCAGGACAGGGTTTCAAATCTTGCTCATGCGGGTCAGATTACTGTTCTCTGCAGTCAATTAATGTTCATACTAAATTAAACTTGACCCATAAACCCCCAAAACGTCCTGGGTTGAATTTCCCAACTCACGCAAATTAGCTCTCACTTGAGCTGTGGCAAAGTCCAACTGCTTCAACAAGCCCATGAATACTGATTAATGATTGATGCCAATCTTAGAAGGCGATCTACGGTCTTTCCCTTGGAAATAAGGGTCCTGTCTCTCTCATACACACACACACACACACACACACACACACACTCTTACTCTCACTCTCACAGACGCTGTCACACACATTCATAAACACATCTCTTATAATCAACACAAGGATATCCTCAAAATCTTTGCCAACAATCCAACTAGCACACCCCGTACAGTTAAGGATGACCCAGTTTCAAAATAGAGGTGGGGACAAATCGGCTGAGGATCCTAAGTTGGAAGATTTCTGCTATTCCCCCCATCATGTCACTTCTCACTACCTCACTACACTGGAGCCTTAACCAACCCCTGGTGTCAAATGTTGGCACCACACAATTTCACAAGCATAATCAATGCATAAAAATATCGGGATGGTTGAGTGAGCTGTTTTTTTCCATTAGGGAGGAATATTCTCAGGGAGCACTGTCCTGTGGATTCATCTGTAGCATCAAAACACATCATAAATTAGTTAAGCCACCAAGGAACTTGTTTACCTTTCTTTAAAATTGAAGAAAAGCTCAGGTAATGAAGGAGGTTACATTGATAAAGTCATTGGGAAAACAATAGAGCAGAATATGGGGAACTTGGCTGCATTTAACCTGTGCTGTATAAGCGACTATGTAACGTGTAGGGTATAGAAACTCACAATTTGTCCATTCCAAACATTCATGCGACTTTTGGTCCATGGGACCTTGGCATTATCCAAAGTAACTGCTGTTTATGTGGGAAGCTAGACAAGTCGATTCCAGCCAAACCCAATGCCCAATTTTCAGCAGAATTAGCTCAACATTACCAAACGTCACTTGCCCAAAAGAAAGTGAACCCAATTACTGCAGTGGTTATTTCACCACAGAGCAGAACAAAACTTGGGACCTTGTATATGGTCTTAATGATATATCCACATTCCCTTTACTTGCAACTTGGGAAACGTAACTTTGTTATTTTAATGGAATCACAGCAGTAAACACTGAATTTTATTTCTAATGTTATCTCATATGAGCATTAATACGACATGCCCTCCCGTTGAGTCAGCTATCAAAACCTGTTTCCGTAACAATAGTCGTATATGTTACCAATTATTGATCAATACTAAGTGTTGGTTAAAATTAGCTGAAGATCCAATCACTTTGGGTGGATGAACACCTTGCACAAGGACCATTGGAAGCCTTGACGAAGCAAACATCATCAGAAAGGTGGAGGAGCTAGCCCTTGAATTATCCAATGACACCACATACTTCAAAACTGTGAAATTTTCTGTGAAAGTGATCCAGACAATGACAAAGCAACTGTGGATGTAGCATCAAGTCTCAATTCGTGCCTTATAAAGAAGTCGAGCATGGTAATGATGATACGAATGGACCCACTGTCAAGTTTAACATCTGGATGTATCGTCATTCTACATGTTCAGGAAGCACAATACACAGTGCATAGGAGATAGTAGGAACTGCAGATGCTGGAGAATCTGAGATAACAAGGTGTAGAGCTGGATGAACACAGCAGGCCAAGGAGCATCAC
>NW_025977915.1:0-6741 GCF_021869965.1 Rhincodon typus | reverse complement strand
CCCCCTTGACCTGTCCATCCTCCCTGGACTGACCTATCTCCTCCTTAGCTCCCCACCTACACTCACCTTTACTGGCTCCATCCCCGCCTCTTTGACCGGTCTGTCTCCTCTCCACCTATCCTCTCCTCTATCCATCTTCTATCCGCCTCCCCCTCTCTCCCTATTTATTTCAGAACCCCCTTCCCCTCCCCCATTTCTGAAGAAGGGTCTAGGCCCGAAACGTCAGCCTTCCTGCTCCTCTGATGCTGCTTGGCCTGCTGTGTTCATCCAGCTCTACACCTTGTTATCTCATCTGATGCAGTGTCAGCTTTGAGGTCAATGTGAGCAGGCTTCCAGTCTAACCACACTGTCCTGGTGAAGTATTGGATATGGGGCCTGGATGGCGAAGAGATGTTATTGATCCATCTTCTTGGCTCATACCCCCTGATTGGAACATCCCAAAACATGAGGAAACAGGAAATGGTTTGTTCCCCAGAGTGGATGTGTCTCGAAATGTATGCTGCCAAAAAGCCAGGTTGCAACAGACACATGAAAATCATTAGAAAAATACAAAGTCAGTTTTAAGAAAAAACGTGATGAGATGTCCATGCTTCCTTCGATATAGGAATATTTCTCCAGCACAATGTCCATTTTACAATGTCCCTGACCTTTCCATGCACTGTGCCTGGGAAAGAAGCAGAGGCAATTGGAGATTGCTGACTTTGACAGCCGCTGGGAACATGTAGCCAACTTCAGCAGGAAGTAACTGTTCTTCTAGGCAACTCGCTGCCATAGCAACATTGGCCTTCAGACCAGCAACAGCCTCTGACTGTTGTAGCCATAATTCCTCTTAAGCTGCCTGTTCCCTTTGTTTTTGGCTTCCCAATTGCAACTCTTTTCCTGTCCTTGCCCACAGTTGAATCTAAAGCAGGTATGTTGCTACGTATCCAGAAGTCCCATGTGTGAAGGTGTCCAAACTGTACAAGGTGGTGTCTTGCCATTAGTCGTGTCAACAGCCTCCTCCAGTTAGAACCGAGAGACCAACAGTGAATCCTTATTAATCTTGGCACTCCTGAGCTTTATCTAGCCGTATGAAGTGCCAGTCAGTCACACTTGTGTTTTCATGGTGCCTTTCAGGAACCTCGGGAAGCTCTTACAGGGAGTATTATACTCAAACCCAACGCAAGTCTCACATCAATATAATAAACAACAAACCTTCCTCTCCCAAGGGGCAGCCTTGTGCAATCTCAAGCCCATCTTTCTTAAAACAGGAAGGGGTCACATGAAACGATTCTCAGTTTTGAAATGTTAACCTCTTCCCCTGTTGTAACATTCAAGGCTACAGGCCTAGTGCAGGTAAGTGAGATACTTTAGGTAGTAGTGTACATCTGCCAGGACAGACACAATGGGCTGAAGGGCCTCCTATGTATTGTATGATTCTATGATTCCCCTATCCCCCTATGCCAGCAGCTCCTTTCCTGCTTGTCATCAGGGTTTAAAATTCCTGCAGAGTTTCTGATTGATCGATGACCATCCTTCAGCATGGGAAGATGTTCATGATCAACAGACTTTAAGCAGAGTCAAGGGAGAAGGGCACAGGCTTGGAAGAAAAAGGTCAGATCTTTAATAGCACACAGGGCAGAAATGATCAATGGCAAAAGGAAATTATGGTGCAAAGCAAAGGGATTGATAATGGGATAAAAAAATGAACAAAAAATGTGTCATAGAGTCATACAACACGGAAACAGTCCCTTCGGTCCAACTCATCCATGATGACCAGGTTTCCTAAACTGTTCTAGTCCCATTTGCCTGCATCTGGCCCATATCCCTTTAAATCTTTCTGATCCATGTACCTCGAAAGGGGATGTAAAAGATGGAAGCTTTAGTCAATGTCACATGATGAATTTCCTAGCCAGCAGCCATTGGCTGAGAGTGACCACACTGCTTTCAACCTCAGATGTGTTGACCCCAAGGTGATCCTCTGGCCACATATCTGAGCCATCACTAAGAACTTTTTGACCTAAGACATACTGGTAGCTCTGGCTCCACCTTGTCTCAGCTCATCTGCTCTCTGTCAATGCCTTTGTTACCCATAGACCAATGCATGGTTAACTGACCTCCCATCTTCCACTCTCTTTAAACATAAACTCTGCTGCCAGTAACTACATTGGTTCACCCATTGCTGTGTGCTCACTGCCTTGAACTGGTTCCCATTGAATGAATACCTCAAGCAACCCCTTGCTGTACTGAACTCTCCACGGCCTCACTCTTTCCCATCTCTCTAATCCCCAACTGCACCTACAACCATCCAAGGTCTCTATTTCTCTCCAACTCTGACCTTTTTTCACATTCTAAAATATAATTAGTGCCTGTACCTTTGGATGACAAGGCACAAAGTTCTGCTATCCCTTGACTGAGTGTCTCTACCTTCCCTTTCTCTACTGTGTTCCTTAAAACCTGCCAGTTTGACCAGGTCTTAATATCTTATGTTTTGTTGGGTAATGTGTCTGTGAAGTGCCTTGGGACATTTTACTATCTTAAAAGTGCTATTTAAATGCAGCTATTGTAATGGAACAGAGGGGAAAGGGTGCATGGAGTAACCTGCAAAGCAAAGATTGTCGCTGTTTCGAGGGAATGTGGTGGGTAAATAAAAGCAGATCGATCCTAGGAAGGCAATAATCCCATTGGTCATGAACTTAGAGGAAAAGAGTGAATTCTAATGACTGAAGAATTGTTTTCATCATCACCTCTTTGCGAGAAGGAGATTAAAAGTTATGCAGCAATTTCAAAAATTTGAACTCTCATCTAAGAAACCGAACCTTTATGAAGAACTAAACTCTGCCGATTTATCTTCGTCATTCACAGTTCAGCAGGTTTTTGTTGATAAACAGTCCTGTGAGGAGCTGAGCTATTCATATTTTCACACAGTTCAGTCTGTTGATTTGAGCCAATATTAAATATATCCACTTTCTGAAAGTTGTTTTGTTTGCTCTGAGGCAGAAATGTACAAGCTGTGCCAATGTTTATTGTTCAGACAGGTCCACTCAGGGGAGACAAAGGAAAATAAATCAAGGCTGGCGCTAATATCAAACAATTTCACTGAAACCAATTCCAAACTTCATGCAACTGCTTTGAATATTTGCTGAACGAAGAAACGAGGGGGATGATTGCTCTTGCTCATTAATGGTCTTGTAAACATCCTGAGAAGGTCTCCTGAGGTAGGTGCCATGTGGCTTTAAGCTCAATGGGAAAGCCTCAGTGACTGTACCTTCCTCTGTGTGACAGTGAGATCTGGCCTTTTACCGCACTTTAGCTCCTTCCCTGAAACGCCAGCCAAAGTGAATTTTCCCCCACATTTATGATGCTGTTTACATGTGGTGACCAGAAGAAAACGATGGTCCTACACATAAAAACAGCACCATTCATCTAGTCTGGGATGAAGTTTAATAAGATAAACATTAATGAAATATCACAGTGATTTCTTCTGTCCATCTGAGCAGCTTCCAAATAATTCCACACTGTATACATTTTGCAACATAATGTATACATTTTGAAACACAATGTATACATTTTGCAATTCTGTTGACTTCTGTTTGTCAGTGGTTCCTGTGGACAGCCTGTTGATGTTACTGAAGCACGTGGAGCTTTGTTCTTGAGATGGGGGTGTCACCGGCTGGGCCAGCATTTGTCGCCCATCCCTAATCACCCTGAGAGTGTGGTGGTGAGCTGCCTTCTGAAATGCTGCAATCTTTCAGGGCTAGGTATGCATACAGCGCTGTTAGGAAGGACTTTGACCAAAAAGATGAGAGAGATTCCAGGGAAATTCTTATACATAGCATTTTTCCCTTAACGTTATTATTGTCAAAAACCCTAAATGAAATTGTGGTCAAGTGCAGTTCTCAGAGAAACCTTACAATCCAACGATCAGGGAACTTCCCAGTTTGAGCTATGTACAGAGTTAATTTGATCTGATCTCTGTTGGAGCTGAATTTCGAAGTGATACCATCAGCTTCTCTCTCCTGGGCTGCAGAAGGGAAAGATTAAGCAGGTTCTAGTGACCTCCACTGCAACTAGGTCTGTAAGGATGCCAGCTGCTCTTCATAAAGTTTAAGTAATCCACAGGCATACACGTGAATAGCTGTCAGTTAGTCAGGACACCGGGAGCCTCCCAGGGTTATGACCTCAGTGTGCAGAAAATGTCACAATCTGGGCCAGTGGGAAAACCACACAAAGAGCCCCTCACTGGGGCTAACTGCCTTTTTCCCAGCACATTCCCCTGTAACTGCCTTCACAGTGCAAGGTTACATCATACTTTCCCATCCGCTGCTAATCTATATGAACCATTTAGGGAAACTTGCATTAATATAGCACCTTTAACACTGTACAATGTCGCAAGGGAGTCCGTATAAACTGCAATGAATGTCGAGATCGAGAAACAGGGGCACTGAGATTAACATGTCACCATGAGTTACAAGAACATGCACAAATAATACCAACATGGAAAATCCAAATCATTGGCGAGCAGCACATAAACAATCAAAAATGGCTCTATTCGAGAGCCAGGCCATCAATTCCCAACTTTACATAAAAACATAAGAACTCAGGGCAGGAATAGGCCATTCTGGCCCTCTAGGCTTCTCCACCATTTAATACCATCACCTCAACTTCACATTCCTGCCCAGTCTGCATAACCCTTTAACCCATTACAGTTAAAAATCTCTCTGTCTCCTCCTTAAATTTACTCAATATCCCAGCATCCACCACACTCTGAGGGAGCAAATTCCACAGATTCATGTCCCTTTGAGAAAAGTAATTTTTCCTCATCCCTTTGTTTTAAGGCTGCTTCCCCTTGTCCTAACACTATCACATCTCATTCTAGATTGCCCCACATGAGGAAACTCCTCCCTACATCACCTTTGTCAATCCCTTCAGCATCTTATAGACCTCAGTTAGATCTTCACTCATTCTCATAGACTCCAGAGAGTTTAAACTGCTTAAACTACTGAATCTCTCTTCGTAAAATAAATCCTTAATTTCTGGAATTAATCTTGTGTACCTCCACTGAACTGTCTCCAAAACAACAGCATCCCTCCTCAGATGAGGAGACCAAAACTGCACACAATGCTCCAGGTGAAGTCTCACTAAAGCTTTGAACAGTTGCAGTGACACTTCCCTACTTGTACATTTTATTCCTTTGGCAATAAATTACATCATATTTACAACACAGGAAAAGGGCATTTTGCCCAACAGTTCCAGGGTGTTGCTTCTGTTCCATGTTTACATCAAGTGACACTTATTGATGGAAATATAAATAATAATTCATGATTCTTCACAATGTACTCTTTATAGTCTACAACTACTTGACTAATGTTATGTCGTATGTTAAAAACGATGTGAATTCCTCTATCCTTGATAGGCACCTTGGTCATACTCAACTTAAACATCTATCAGAAAGCAAAGCATGATTTAAAAAGAAAACTTCAGGTTTAACTTTATCAAATGTAAAATTGCAGCCCAGAAGGAAAACGTCAACATGTAGTTTGAAAATTTCCTTAAAGGCAACTGAAAATGCAAATTGAATAAATAAATCTGTTTACTCCGTATCAGCATCGCAGTCATCACCTTAATCCTGTGAAGAAATAATTTAAGGAGATATCAATTAACTATAGAATGGGTCATAGGAAAACATCAATAAATGATATTAATGCTCAAAGCTTGTGACATGTCTATATTGTCCATGCCGGACACACTCCAGCTAAAAATACAATGAGAAATACCAATTTTCGAGAAGGTTTGTAGCTCGGGTTGTGGATGAGTTTGTAGACTTGCTCACCGAGCCGGTGGGTTTGGTTGCAGACGTTTACCCTGCTAGGTAACATCATCAGTGTGCCTCCGGTGAAGTGTTGGTGTTCTGTCTCGCTTGGTATTTATATGCCTCGGCTTGTTGGGTGGTTGGTATTAGTTCCGGTTCTGTTTCTCAGTGGTTTGTGCACAGGGTCTAATTCAATGTGTTTATTGATGGAGTTCCGGTTGGAATACCAGGACTCCAGGAATTCCCTGGAATGTCTCTGTTTGGCTTGTGCTGTTATAGATGTGTTGTCCCAGTCAAATTTGTGTCCTTCTTTGTCCGTGTGTAGTGAGACCAGCGAGAACTGGTCGTGTCTCTTGGTGCCTATTTGGTGTTCGCGTTGCCAAACTGGAAGAAAACTGACAATAAGGATACACGAACACCAACTAGCCACCGAGAGACACGACCAATTCTCACTGTCTCACTACACACGGGTAAAGAAGGACACAAATTCAACTGGGACAACACAGCCATGATAGCACAAGCCAAACAGAGACACACCAGGGAATTCCTGGAGGCCTGGTATTCCAACCAGAACTCCATCAACAAACACATTGAATTAGACCCTGTGCACAAACCACTGAGAAACAGAATTGGAAGTAATACCAACCACCCCAGCAAACCAAGGCATATAAATACCAAGCGGGACAGAACACCAACGCTTCACTGGAGGCGCATTGACAGTGTTACCCAGCAGGGTGACAAAACATCTGCAAACAAACACACTGGCTCAGCGAGCAAGTCTACAACCTGATAAATACCAGCACTTACATCATATTGGTAATCTCATTCTCATAGGCTTTCAAATGAAAAGAGCTGATAACAATTATTTTTTGAATTCTTTTCTTCCCACAGGAAATGCCCCTGATATTTGGAAGAAAATGGGCTTATTAGTGATAGGCAGCATGGTTTTG
>NW_025977914.1:0-6741 GCF_021869965.1 Rhincodon typus | reverse complement strand
AGATAGCCTTCAGCCCTCAGATATTTCAAAAATCTATGTGAAGTCACATGAGACAAGTGAGGTCTTGGGTAGATTAGCCATGGTTGTATTGAAGAGCAGGGCAGGCTTAAGAGGTCAAGTAGCTTCCTCCTGCTCCTATTTATTAGCTTCTTAACAAGTCAGCATCTACAGCCCACTGACGAAGAATTTCACAGATCCACTACCCTCAAAGAAGTAGTTCCTCCTCATCTGTCTTTTACACGGGCAACTTCTTATTCTGGGATTATGTCCTCTGGTTCTACATTCTCCCAGAAGGGGAAACAAACTGTGAGCATCTACCCTTTTGAGTCTCCCATTAATCTTATCTGATTCAATAAGACCTCCCATAATTCTTCTTAACTCTGATGAATACAGATCCAACTTACTCAGCTTCTCATAAGAAATCCCTTTATTACCAAGATTGACTTAGCTTAACTTCTTTAGTAAAAAAAAACCATAATAGAACATAGAGTCCCTACAGTGTAGTCAGGTCCTTTGGCCCAACAAGTCCACACCACCCCTCCGAAGAGCATCCCACCCAGACCATCCCCATCCCCCTACCTTTTCCCTATAACTCTGCATTTCCCATGTTTAACCACCTAATTCACACATCCCTGGACAGTATGGACAGTTTAACATGACCTGCAGATCTTTGGACAGTGGGAGAAAACCAGACCACCTAGTGGAAACCTACGCAGACACGGGGAGAACGTGCAAACTCCACACAGACAGTCACCCGAGGGTGGAATTGAACCTAGGTCCCTGGCACTGTGAGGCAGCAGTGCTAACCACTAAGCAACCATGCTACCCATAATACTACACATGTTGGAAATTTGAAATAAAAAAAGAAAATGCTGGAGAAATCTAAGTCTAGTAGCATCCATGGATAGACAGAGTGTGGACAGCATGTGGACTGCAGCAGATGAAGAAGGCAGCTCACCATCACCTTCTCAAGGACAACTAGGGACAAACAATGAATGCTGGCCAGCCAGCGATGTCCACCTTAGAAAGTCTGACATGACTCTGCAGAAACTTTAACTCTCTTTCTCTCTCCACAGATGCAGCAGACCTGCTGAGTTTCTCAAGCACTTTGTTCGAATGGTCTCTGGACTGCCTCCAATATTTGTTTACCTTGCCTGTTCACAGTATTGTAGTGAGGTCTGACTAGTGTTTGGTATAGCTTTCACAAGACTGCTCTGTTTGTTCTTCATTCCCAGTGAAATAAAGGCCAACAGTCTATAGGATTTCACAATTACCTGCTGAACTTGTACGTTAACTTTTTGTGATTCACGCATATGAAAGGAATGAGGCCTTGGGCAGATCAGCCTTGATCTTGTCGAACAGCAGGGAAGGCTTGAGAGGCTCACTCCTGTTCCTGAAATAGTAAGAACGGTCGATGCTGGAGTCAGAGATAACACAGTGTGGACCTAGAGAAGGACAGCAGGCCAGGCAGCATCAGTGGAGCAGGAAAGCAGACGTTTCGGGTTGGGACCCTTTCAGAAGGGTTCCAACTGGAAACATCAACTTTCCTGCTCCACTGATGTTGCCTGGCCTGCTGTGCTCCTTCAGCTCCACACTGTATTATCTCTCACTCCTGCTCCTATTTCTTTGTTCTTAATGACCAAGCTTCTACAGCCCCCTGGTGAGGAATTTCACAGATCCACAACCGTCAAAGAAGAAATTCTCCCTCATCTCCTGTTTTATGTGGGCGACCCCTTAGCCTAAGGGTATGTATCCACAAGGACATTGCTAAGTCATGACAAAGAAATTACACTCCACAGAAAAGCTAAATGGTTCCTATGTGCAGTCCTCTATGCCCTCCAATAAAGTTCTGTTAATTGGGTGGACCCAAGTGATATCAAAATGTTTCCTTTGCAAGCATAGTAACAATACAACATTGTCATCAGCGGAACTCCATCCACTGGATTAGCCTCCTAACAAACGGCTTTTTATTGCCAATATAAATAGCAATAGATTAGTTTCTTGTAATAGTTGTTATTTTTAGTATATGATTTAAATGTTTTTAATGATTTACAGCATCAAAATTCTTTAATGCTGCAACAGAAGTCAATGTTACATCATCAGCATGATACCCAATTCTGCCAATGGTTTACTTACAGTCATAGAGAAACAGACCCTTCGGTCCAATTTTGCCAGCATTTCGTCCATATCCCTATAAACCCTTCCTATTTATGTACACATCCAGATGATTTTTAAATATTGTAACTGTTCCAGCTTCCACCACCTCCTCTGGCAGCTCATTCCATACACGCCCACCCTGTGTGTGAAAAAGTTGCCCCTCAGGTCCCTTAAATCTTTCTCCTCTTGCCTTAAACCTATGCCTTATAGTTTTGGACTTCCCAACCCTGGGAAGATGACCTTGGGCTATTCAGTCTATCCATGCCCCTCATCATAGAATCCCTACTATGCAGAAACAGGCCCATCAGCCCAACAAGTCCATACCGACCAACAGAGAATCCCACTCAGACCCATCCCCCTATAACCCACCTAATCTACACCTCCCTGAACACTATGGGGAAATTTAGCATGGCTAATCCACCTAGCCTGCACATCTTTTACTGTGGGAGGAAACCGGAGCACCCAGAGGAAACCTACGCAGACACGGGGAGAACATGCAAACTCCACACAGACAGTCACCCGAGGGTGGAATCGAACTCGGGTCCCTGGCGCTGTGAGGCAGCAGTGTTAACCACTGAGCCACCGTGATTTCATAAACCTCAATAAGGTTACCTCTCAGCATCCGACACTCCAGGGAAAATAACCCCAGCCTATTCAGCCTCTCCCTAGAGCTCAAACCCTCCAACCCTGGCAACATCTTTATAAATCTTTTCTAAACCCTTTCAAGTTTCACAACAGCTTTCCTATAGCAGGGAGACCAGAACTGAATGCAGTGTTCCAAAATGTCACATTTTTCAACAACCACATATAAACAGCGAACTACAAATGCAGGAAATACCATGCAGCATATGTAGAAACGGTACCAGTACAAATAGAAACGGTACCAGTACAAATAGAACCAGCCTTCAAAAGTTCACTCACTTGCCATCGATTTCCAGCCACACTCTAACACAGTGGTAACAAGGTGTAGAGCTGGATGAACACAGCAGGCCAAGCAGCATCATAGCAGCAGGAAGGCTGACGTTTCGGGCCTAGACCCTAACACAGTGGTAGTTTTGTTAAGTCACTAGTTCTTATTAGAGATGGCATTAAAAGTATTTTCTAGCTCTTTGCTTTTGTGAGCACAAAAGCTGTTCACTGTCCACTGCCAAATTTCCAAACTATTGACAAGCAATGTTTGGCGTATTATTGTAACAAGTAGTAAAACATACATAAATACTTTAAAATATATGGACAGCAAGCAACAGTGAACTCCTTACATTGAAAGTACTACTACTTCAGATCCAGACATGTAACAGTGCCACATCAATATGTCAATCATCAGTCATTTAAATCATTATGGACTGCAGTAACTTTCCTTAACCAAATCATGTCATTCACAAAACCCTTTTGGAGCTAAAACAGCATTGAAAAATAGCACCTCTTCGTTCTTCTCTCTCAATAAAACTGCCTCTAATCAAAAATTCCTGAAGATAATAACAAAAATGCCTATGCTCACAGGACCTCAAACAGAAGAAAAACTGAAGAAAGATTGTGGCATCAAGTTACTCTGATTCCAGCATTTTAGCTAAGTAAAATAACAAGAAAATCTCCTTCACAGTGGCAATTAGTAAAAGTTTAATGTAAATCAATTCTAAAAGTACAACATTCAAATTTTGATTTATAGAAATGATGGGGAGATTGCATAATGGTAATGTCATTAGACTAGTAATCCAAAGGCCTAAATTAGTGCTATGGGGACACAGGTTCAAATCCCAACAAGGTAGATGTTGGAATTTAAAATTTGGTCAATAAATCTGATGTATAGATTAATGGTAATCTCAGTAGTAGCATTCAGAACAGCTGTCATTGATTGTTGTAAAAACCTATCTGGTTCTATGTCCTTTCAGGAAAGAAATCAGCTGTCCTTACCTGGTCTAGCTTACATTTTTTTTTATTCATTAATGGGATGAGGGCGTTGCTGGCTAGGCAGCATTTATTGCCCATCCATAATTGTCCAGAGTCAACCATATTGCTGTGGGTCTGGAGTCACGTGTAGGTCAGACCAGGTAAAGAAGGCAGTTTCCTTCCCTAAAGGACATTAGTGAACCAGATGGGATTTTCCTGACAATCGGCAATGGATTCACGGGGTTCATTGAAGTCTTAATTCCAGATAACATCAATCGACAGATGATGACCATAAATCCATAGACTCTTATTTCCAGACATTTTATTGAATTCAAATTCCACCATCTGCCATGGCAGGATTCGAACCTAGGTCCCCAGAATGTTGTTATCTGGGTCTCTGGATCAACAGTCCAGTGATAATACCACTAAGCCACTGCCTCCTGTGACTCCAGGCCCACAGCAATATGGGTGGCTCTTCATTGTTCAATGGTTAAGCAAGCTACTCAAGGGTAATTGGGGTTGGGCAACATATGCTGGTCTTGCCAGCAACACCCATATATCATGAAAAGTAACAGGGTAAAAAACAGTTTTTAAGAAACTCTTAAAATGGACCAAATTGCATCCTTACAGAAGTAAATAACCGAGGGAAGAAAGAATCTAAGAGACTATAGCTTTTATAAAAATATCCTCATTAATCAAAAACATTTCAGGACTGTTAAAAGTAAACCGTACTTTACAAAAGTTGAAAGGATTTTTTGAAACAAGAGTAGTTTTCGTAACCATAAAACCAGATCGTCAAATGTTAGAAATATACGAGATCAACAACTAAACAAGAAATAGGAGGAGGAGCACCATGCAGTCCTTCAAACCTACTCCCCTATTTGAAACGGCCATTGTTCTTCTTGGGCTTCAACTCTTCTTCCTCCACATCCCTTGCTGTCTTCTAGCCATTCCCCACCCCCACCACTGCTCCTCATATACTTTGATTTCCTGAGAGAAAAGTCTTTCGATCCCAGCCTTATATGTTGACGATGAAACATCCACAACCTTCTGGGATAGTTAATTTCAAAGACTCACAACCATTTGAGCCAGGAGATTGCTTTGCATTTCAGTCCAAAATGACTGTCCCTTTATCCCAAGGCTCTGCCCCCAGTTTTAGATTTCCTCACCAGCAAAAGAAATCTCTCAGCACCTACCATATCAAGCCCCTGGGAATCTTGTATGTTCCAAGGAGATCACCTCTCATTCTTCAAAGGTTTATTCAGCCTCTCATCATAGCAGAATGCTCTTCAGACCAGGGACCAATTCAGTGAACCCCAACAATATTGCTTCCAATCTCATGGAAAAGCAGAATGTGGGGGTAGGAGTGGGTCATTTGGCCCCTCAAGCTCATTCCATCATTCACCATGATCATGGCTCATCCTCCATCTCAACACTATATTTCCCCTTTCTTTTCCTATCCCTTGATGCCTTTAAAATCTAAGCATTTATCTAGTTCTTTCTTAATCTTTGTTCTCAACTTTTCCTAAATATGGAGTCCAAAACTATTCAAAGTAAATGCAGGCTCACGAATTACTTGCCAACTTGTAGCAAGACTTCTCTATTCAATGCACCAACCTTCTTAAAATAAAAAGGCCAATATGTCATTTGCCTTCACAACTGCTTGCTGTGTGTTCCTTGTATAAGCACACCTGAGTCCCCATGAACATCAACCTTTACAAGTTTTACAGCTTTTTAAAAACATTCTGGTTTTCTATTCTGACAACTAAAGTGAACAACTTCACACTCCACACAGCTTACCTTAGCTAGTTTTGTACACTTAGCATACTTAGATATATTACTCCTCGTCTCTTCATCCATGTCATATATAGATTATAAATAGCTGAGGCCCCAGCATGGGTCCTTGCAACATTCCCCTCGTCACAGCCTACCAACTTGGAAACACACAGGTAGTTCATCACAACCAGACATCAGACAGATTGGACAACTGGGTTATACATCTTTCAGCCAGCCTGAAATGTCAGCCAGTTATTTGTAAAAAAGAAAATCACCTTTTCACAAATGGTCATGAAGTATTTTGCATTTTCATAATATTTCATGACACTTAGAAATCTTAATCCAGCATCAGCAACACTACATGTTCTTCATAACAAATCTTGCACCTTCTTTGGCATTTTTCCAAGGAGAGAAAGAGAAACAAATCAAAATTTCCACTATGCAAATAACACCATCTAAATCTGACATCATTGTAAATTAAGAGCCCTATAGGTCTTAGTTCTTAACCAAATTCAGATGTTGCTGTACTTATGAGTAACTACAAAATATTCTGCTTATAAAAAGGTATTTGGCAAAAGAAAATCCTTCAGATGAGAAGGTACTCACCAGAAATGAGGTAGCCCGCAGTTAGACCAACATTTAATTTAACCAGTGTAGGGTCCCCCCTGCAAGTAACAAGAAGCTCAAGGTTATATTTTGCAAAAATAAACTGTTTAATAATTGTACTCTCTGCATGGAATCTTTACACTGAATTAGTTCCCTGCTGAAAGGGTGTGTGCATGCATTTGGGTCAATTGGCAAACATAATATAAAAGGGAACAAAAACAAAGTTGCTGGAAAAGCTCAGCAGGTCTGGCAGCATCGGTGCAGGAGAAAACAGAGTTAACGTTTTGGGTCCGGTGACCCTTCCTCAGAAGGGTC
>NW_025977913.1:0-6741 GCF_021869965.1 Rhincodon typus | reverse complement strand
TTCAAAACCCCCTTCCCCTCCCCCTTTTCTGATGAAGGGTCTAGGCCTGAAACGTCAGCCTCTCTGCTCCTATGATGCTGCTTGGCCTGCTGTGTTCATCCAGCCCTGCACCTTGTTGTCTCGGATTCTCCAGCATCTGCAGTTCCTACTATCTCTGCTCTTCTATCTCTCTGGGCTCTATCCTTTATCCTATCGTTTACTCCCTACCCCATTCCCCTCCCTATTTTCTGCATATGAACCGACATTTTCCCAGCTACCATCAGTTCTGAGGAAGGTTACCAGTCTCGAAACGTTAACTCTGATTCTTTCTTTGCAGATGCTGCCAGACCTGCTGAACTTTTCCAGCAACTTCATGTACAAGTAGTTGGTATGCCACTGACATGGTGGAATTCCTGAATGACATAAATGTTTGGATTGCTGTTGGTTCATTGGACAGAGAATGGAATTGAATTGACTTTGGCCTCATCCTTGGCTTAAATAAAAATCGAAAGAATTGCGGATGCTGTAAATCAGAAACACAAGTAGAGATTGCTAGAAAAGCTCAGCAGGTTTGGCAGCATATTTGAGGAGAAATCAGGGTTAACATTTTGGGTTCCGTGATCCTTCCTCAGTACTTCCTCAGCTCTGAGGAAGGGTCACCGGGCCCAAAACGTTTACTCTGATTTCGCTTCACAGATGCTGCCAGATCTACTGAGTTCATCCTCTGCTTTGTAGCTTTCACTTCATGCAGTGTTCAAAAAGGACAAACGAAGAGAGCCCACCTTTCAATGTTGAATGGCCCCAAATCAAAACAATAGCAAGAATACTTTTCGTAGCTGATCTGATCCAATAGATCAAATTCCATTGGTTCGCTACTGGGCTTGCATTTGTGCTCATCACTGTCACATAACTTAGCCCCTACATTAGCAAGTAGCAGCTATTTCTTCAATGTGCATTGCATATTGCTGTCAAATCAACTATCAGAAGGAGCTGACTGAAGTCAAATCACTGCAAAAAATCTTATATCTACAGGATATTCTTCTGTCCAAAAGGCTTGAAATACTTTTGTGGGTTTGATAGTAGTTTGAAGGTTTTCACTGTAATTTGAAAAGATCAGCTTTGACATTTTTGGTGTGAAGCATACACAATGAAAGCATCATACTCCTGTCTTGTTTCTTTAGAGAGATTAACATGTATGTTGGGCTGAACCTTACATGATTTTAGCCAAATTGGAGTTGCATTGAGTTTTAGGGAGGGATTCTCATCCTAAGATCTAATGGGTTTTCTCACCTTACTTTGCCAAACACATCTCATTAATTACTCCCACACCCACACATCCCCACACCCCCCCCGCCCCAACCCCTACCAACCCCCACTCCATGGTGTCCATCATGTCTGATTCCATCCCCATCTTGCTCCAGGCGGTTCTTGAAACAACTCACCAGTCATAACTTCTGATAGTTCTTTACATGGCAATGGGTATCGGGGGCAAACTCTCCCATGGTATAAGTCATACCTGACACATAGGAAAATGGTCGTCGTTATTGGTGGTCAATCATCTCAGCTCCAGGACAACTCTGCAGGAGTTCCTCAGCATACTGTCCAAAGCCCAACCATCTTCAGCTGCTTCATCAATGACCTTCCCTCCATCATCAGGTCAGAAGTGAGAATGTTCGCCAATGATTGCACAATGTTCAGCACCAGTCATGACTCCTCAGATACTGAAGCAGTTCATGTTCACATGCAACAAGATCTGGACAATATCCAGGCTTGGGCTGACAAGTGGCAAGTGACATTCATGCCACACAAATGCAAGGCTATGACCATCACCAATAAGAGACAATCCAATCACCCTCCCTTGACATTCAATGGTGTTACCATCACTGAATCCCCCACTATCAACATCCTGGGGGTTACTGTTGACCAGAAACTCAACTGGACTGACCACATTACACAGTGGCTACAAGAGGAGGCCAGAAGCTAGGAATACTGTGGCAAGTAACTCATCTCCTGACTCCTCAAAGCCTGTCCACCATCTACAAGGCACAAGTAAGGAGTGTGATGGAATACTCCCACTTGCCTGGATGAGTGCAGCCCCAACAACACTCAAGAAGCTTGACACCGTCCAGGACAAAGCAGCCCGATTGATTGGTACCACATCCACAAGCATCCACTCCCTCCACCACCGATGCTCAGTAGCAGCAGTGTGTACTATCTACAAGATGCACTGCAGAAATTCACCAAAGAATCTCAGACAACACCTTCCAAACCCACAACCACTTCTATCTAGAATGACAAGGGCATCAGACACATGGGAACACAACCACCTCCAAATTCCCCTCCAAGTCACTTAGCATCTTGACTTGGAAATATATTGCCATCCCTTCACTGTCACTGGGTCAAAATCCTGGAATTCCCTCTCTAATAGCATTGTGGGTCAACCCATAGCAGGAGTACTGCAGCGGTTCAAGAAGGCAGCTCACCACCACCTTCTCAAGGGCAACTAGGGATGGGCAAGAAATGCTGGCCAGCCAGCTATGCTAACATCCCACAAATGAATAGAAAAAGAAAGAATCTCCAAGGTTCTGCATAGCAGCAACTTCCGAAACGGGAAGTTAAAGTACGGACATGCTGATTGGCGTGTGTAGAACCTCAGAGCAACTGTGTTTAGGGAAACTCTACCTCTATGCTTAGACGGGGAGGCGGTGGCCTGGTGGTATTATCACTGGCCTGTTAATCCGGAGACCCAGGTAATGTTCTGGGGACCTGGGTTCAAATCCTGCCACATCAGATGACAGAATTTGAATGCAATAATAATCTGGAATTAAGAGTCTAATGATAACCATGAATCCATTGTTGATTGGGAAATAAATCCATCTGGTTCACTAATGTCCTTCAGGGAAGGAAACTGCCATCCTTACCTGGGCTGGCCTACATGTGAGTCCAGACCCACAGCAATGTGGTTGACTCTTAAATTGCCCTCTCCGCAATTAGGGATGGACAATAAATGTTGGCACACATCCCGTGAATGAATAGGAAAAAAAGACGGACCACTGCCTTAAGCTCTGGCATTCCTAACCTCTCCCCACTTCCATGTAGCAATATTGTTATGATCTTCTTGGACCACTGGACTGAGAACTGTGCACAAGCTGGTGAAAACCATGGGCAGTGATTAATATAAACTATATCCCAGAAACATAGTGGAACAGGGCCTTACTCGTACATAAAAACTGAAAGAACTGCGGATGCTGTAAATCTGGAACAAAAACAAAGTTGCTGGAAAAGCTCAGCAGGTCTGGCAGCATCTGTGAAGGAAAAAACAGAGTTAACGTTTCGGGTTCAGTGATTCTTCCTCAGAACTACTCTGAGGAAGGAACATCAGACTCGAAACGTTAACTCTATTTTTCCTTCACAGATGCTGCCAGAGCTGCTGAGCTTTTCCAGCAACTTTGTTTTTGTTCCTTTACCTGTACATACTTCTGTTAGGTCTTAGGTTATAAGACCATAAGATATCGGAACAGGATTAGGCCATTCTGCTCTGCTATTTGATCATAGCTGATATGTTTCTCAACCCCATTCTCTTGCATTCTCCCCATAACCTTTGATCTCCTTACCAATCAAAAACCTATCTATCTCTGTCTTAAATACACTCAATGATTTGGCCTCCTTACCACAAGGAACAGAATGTAGAACTCATTACAGTGGAAGCTTGCATGTTTTGAAAGGTAAATAACCTGACTGTTATGACAAACATTGTGTAAAAAGCTGTTTGAGCAAGCAGTAATTAAAGTGACTACAGATGAACTGGAGCCAAGGAGTTCTGTATACAGAAGCAACTGGGTGGCAACAGGAGGCTTATTGGTTTGTGGAGTAGTAGCCTGTTATCCTTGACAAAAGCTTTTAAGCCTGCCAACAATAAGGTGATTGGTTCTCTGGTAACTGAACAGCTCGGGGCTAGGCACAAAATAGGGACAGAGAGAGAGAAGTATTTTGAACCCAGTAGCCACCAATGCATTCTCTGTTCTATGCAGTCCAACCTCATTTTAATTCTGAAGAAAACCTTCCTTCAGTTTTTACTGTAAGCTGTGACTTTTAACTGGAAAGTCAGAGAACTTTTATAAGTGAAGTAGCCACCTTGAGTCTCTTGCAGACCAGTGAAAGCATCTGGAGAAAGATGACTGAACCAGAGTTTTGACCAGCATAAGCACAACCCACAGATAGGAAGCACTGAACTTACAAGCTCTGTGTGTGTGTGTGTGTGTGTGTGTGTGTGTTTGTGTGTGTGTGTGTGTGTACGTGTAAGGTGGAATTTATAAGGTGATTAGAATTTTAATTTGTAGTGTTATATATCAACAGTTTATAACTGTTGACCTGCAGCTAGAGTCTACTTACTTGCAATAATAATTCTTGCTAAGTAAGAAAACTGGTCCCTCCTTTCTGCCACTGGGTCTGAAAAATTAGGTTAATTGGGGGATTTTTCATATTTCTATAAAATCTTTAACTTTTGTGAATACTCTGGGAATAGTGGGGTTTGCTGCCCCCAGTGACTCGTTACAATAATGTACCTTTTATCGCAATATAAACACATAATTAGGAGCAGGAATAGGCCATTCCTTCCCTCTTGCCTGTTCCACAATTCAATAAGATCATTGCTGATCTGATTGTGGCCTCAACTCTATATTTCTGCCTACACCTGATAGCCTTTGACTTCCTTGTTAGTCAAGAACTTATTGAATTCAAACACTGTGAAACTGTGTTGGGGAAATGAGGTAGGCTTTCTAACTGGCCCAGGTCTTCACCTACTCTCCTTTTGCATTGGTTCAAAACTTGCTAGTTAAAAATGGCATTTAAAGTCACAGATTAGTAGGGTATACCTTTTGCAAACTACAAAAGTGCACAGGCCAAATGTTTTCAAGCCCAGAGGATGATTTGGTATCTTGATTTCCAAATGATTGCAGCTTTCCCATTACTGAGAGGTTACAATGAAATCACAGCTGATCAGACCATATCATTACCCCAAGTAGCCACAAAATAAAAAGTAAATGCATAAACTCAGGGAAAATAAAGTCACTTTAAATAACACCAGTGCAATTTAATTCCAAAATGCAATTAACATCGGCACGGCTGTCTTGACACTGCATTAAAACAGAGGAAACAGATGTTCACATGAATTTTAACAGGCAGCATTTTATTGCTTGCTTATAAATATTGCCTTGTTGCATGATCATGTTTTCATAACTTAATCTAATGGTTCAGAGTTTAGTGTAGGTGGTGAATGCACAGTGTGCACCGTTTGTTAGACTTGCGAATGCCAATTTGATTTGCAGGAGACTTTGACCTGGAAATTGCTTCAAGTGGGAGAACCAAGTAGCATCACATCCACAGCAGGGTATCTGGGATCTGAGTAAACAGGGCAAAAAAATGTGTATGGTCCTTCACTAATTGTTCTTGAGAAGTGCAGAGTCTGAACCAGGGAGTGGAAGGAACAGTGAATTCAATACCAAGTTAGTGACAGAAGGGGAGAGAGAGAGAAAGCTGGATAGTTTAAAGTGATAGAGCAAAAAGGTACAGACCAGGAATATGTTACATAATTAATAGAAGAGGAGTGGGCCACATGCTATTCAACTCTTCTTTAGCTTTCAGAAGGATCATGGCTTAACTGCAATGTCTTGTCCATCTTGCTCCTTCACCATCCAACCAATTCCTAACTTCCTGAGTGCCTGAAAGTCCGTCAATCTCAGTTTTGAGTATATTCAATGACTTAGCATTCACAGGTCGCCGGGCTAGAGAATTCTCAAAGATTCACGAGCCTGTGAGTGAAGAAATTTCTCCTTGTCTTAATTCTAAATGACAGCCTCCTATTCTGAGACTCACCCTAAGTTCCAAGCTCCCCAGCCACAGGAAATTTCTACCCAATATCCATCCTCTCAAGTCCCTTAAGAATTTTGAGTTTCAATGAGCTCAAAATTCTAGGGAATATAGGCTTGGTCTACTCAATCTTTGCTCAAGTACATTGTGTTCATTCCAAGAATCAGCCTTCTATTTAGCAAGGAAGCATTTGTTATGATCTCCATAGAGATCAGAAATATTTTTTAGTATTTCTCGTTTGGAAATCCCAAATCCCAAGTGTTTACGAAAAGAATGAAGCCATAACAATCACTGTTCAAAACAGTATGATTTTATTACAAAAATATTAAATAACATGTATACTACTAACTATATTCCACTTTAAATAGCCATTACCTTCAAGATATTAAAAGTGCAATGAACCAATTTAAAGTTATCTCCCTGACTCAGATACACACATCTAAAATGTTAGAGCTGGGCAGATTATCCACTTGATTTGATTTGATTTGATTTATTACTGTTAGGTGTAGGGAGGTCCAGTGAAAAGTGTTGTCTTATGTGCTTTACAGGCAGATCATGCCATACAAAGTACAGCAGGGTAGCAGAACAGAGTGCAGGATATTGTGTTACAGCTGCCAAGAAGGTGCACAGACAGAGATCAGAATTAACATTTGAGAGTTCTGTTCAAAAGTCTAATAACAGTGGGGAAGCTGTTCTTGAATCTGTTTGTACATGTATATGGACTTTAATATCTTCTTCCTGACGGAAGAAGGTGGAAGAGAATATAACCAGGATAGTAGGGGTCTTTGATTATGCTGGCTGCTTTCCCAAGGCAGCGGGAAGTATAGATGAAATCTATGGATGGGAGATAGTAGGAACTGCAGATGCTGGAGAATCCGAGACAACAAGGTGCAG
>NW_025977912.1:0-6742 GCF_021869965.1 Rhincodon typus | reverse complement strand
GTCCATTCCCACGAATGTGAGGTAGCTGCTGCCAGTAATTTTGGTTCTTCTCACTCTGGGCACTGCCCACCAATGCAGCTATGTTGGCATTCAATCCTGGCCACCTGACATAACTTCTTGCCAAAATCTTCATTTTGGACATCTTGGATAATCTGGTGGAGTTCAGCCAATATCTGGCGGTGACATTTACTCGGGGCACTCACTCTTGCTCCCCATAATAAAATGCCATCTTCTATGGTGATCTGCTCTTGCCAGCTCTGGAAATATTTCATTTCTGGTTGTGATGGCCCTTTTGTTTTCCCCATCACCACCAACTGTTTCAGTTTTGGCAGGGCCGGATCCTTTTGTGTCCAGAGTCAGATATTGTCAACAGTGACAAGAAGGGCGTCCAGAAAGTTTAAAATCAAAATGGACTCTTCCAGTGGTGGTACCACTGGTAGTATATCTGCCAGCGGGAGGTGGCGCAAGGGATCCACATTTGCTACTTGGTCTCCCAGATGGTGTTCCAATTTGTAATTGTACACACTTAGAATGAGAGCCCACTGTTGAATTTGACCTGAAGTTCTGTGCAGCATGGCTTTGTCCTCTTTGAGCAGCCCTAGAAGGGGTTTGTAGTCTGTTACTATCACAAATTTATGTCTGTGAAAGTATTAGTGAAACTTTCTCACATCAAAGATGACTGCCAAACCTTCCCTCCTCTAACTGGGCATATTTGTGCTCTGCTATCAGCCAAATTCTAAGAAATGTGCACTAGTGGACGTTCTTCCCTATTGGGCCACCTGTGAAACAACTTTCCTGATACTGTACAGGGAGGCATCATATGTCAGCACCAGATCTTGCTTGGGATTGTAGTGTGCCAATGATATAATGATAGCTGCTTCTTTACTTCCATAAAGTCTACATCGTGGGGATGAGACCATTTCCAAGTCGGCCCCTTTTTCAACAGCAGATGTAAGGGGCCAGGATGGAGGCCAGATTACATATGAACTTTCTGTAATAATTCACTAATCCACAGAAAGGCTTAAGGTCTAGTGCATACATGGGAGCCAGGGCACCTCTGATCAGCCTCACTTTATCTTCCAACGGGTGTAACCTGGTCTTATCAACTCTGTAGCCCAAATAAGTCACTGGGGTGCCTATAATCACACTTATTTATCTTCTAAAGAGTTTGCCTGGCTTGGAGAAACATCTAATGACCACGTTCAAGTTGTCTAAGTGTTCTTTATTGGCCTTTCCTGTTATTAGCACATCATCCAGATAAATAGCAACCTGCAGTAGACCTTGTAAAATGTTCTCCATCATTTACTAGAAAATGGCACAGGCTGATGATACCCCAAATGGCAGTCTTGCATGTTGGTACAAACCCTCATAGGCATTAATTGTAGCATATGTCTGAGAATCCTCATATAACTAATTGCAGGTATGCATGGCTCATGTCCAGCTTTGTGAAGGACAGCTCCCCCACCAGTTTTGCACGTAAGTCATCTCTGAGAGCTATTGGATACTTATCCAGCTGCAAGAAGCAGTTTGCCATTTGTTGAAATCCCCACAATGGCAAACTAACCCATTGCGTTTCACAATCGGGACGACCAGTGCTGCCCATTCCGCAAAGTGGATTGGTTTGATGGTTCCAGTGCTTTCCAGCCTCCCGATTTCGGTCTCTACTTTTGCATTTAAGGCAAATGGCACTGGGGGGCCTTACAGAATTGTGGAAATGCTTCCTGGTCAAAATTCAAGGTGATCTTGGCACTTTTGATAGTCCCTAGATCTTCCATAAAAACGTCCAGGTTTTTATTTAGGACTTCACTCTGGCAGCCATTTTCTAATTGAAAAATGTTGAGCAAATCAAGGTAAATCTTTCTCAACCAGTTCTGCCTCATCAAGCCTGGGCCTGAGCCTTTCACGACAATCAGTGGTAAGTGAACCAGCTGATTCTCATACAAGATGAGAACCGAAGCTGCACCCTTAATTTGTAAAGGTGACCCAGTAAGATTCTCAGTCTTGCCAAGGTATTATGCAAACTCAAGGATTGGAGTCCAGAGTGAATTTTGTTAAAAGCAGGTTCTGTAATCACTGACAGAGCCACACCATATCAACTTCTGTTAGAACTGTATGACCATTTAACCAGACATTTATTTTGATTGGTTCTGATTTGGATGTTGCTAAGCAATTTAACTATTCTAAGCCAGATGTAGGTGGGCTTTCCAGGGTCTGCACTCTAAGTTCTCTTACTCAGTTCAGGCTCAGTGGGACTATTTTGTTGTCGTGAGCCCACATGCTGGCAGCAACTACAATGTCTTGTAATTAATCAATGTTAACCATTTAGCCGAGACTTGGAGTTTTACTGTGAGCTGACCTAAAGTCTGACTACTCAGGCTATGTCCTGAGTGAGGCTATGCAATTGCCTTCACTCAAGCGGTGTTCCCCAAGTTCAGTCGGCCTGGCGAGGGTGTCCACTTCCATTGGCATACCCTGTAACTCATATGCTCCATTTGCTACATTTTCTAGTGACAAAGCCAGTTGTAGCGCCTGTTTGAAGTCCAATTGGGCTTCAGCTAATAGAACATAGAACACTACAGCGCAGTACAGGCCCTTCGGCCCTCGATGTTGCGCCGACCTGTGAAACCAATCTGAAGCCTATCTCACCTACACTATTCCATTATCATCCATATGTTTATCCAATGACCATTTAAATGCCCTTAAAGTTGGCGAGTCTACTACTTTTGCAGGCAGGGCATTCCATGCCCTTACTACTCTCTGAGTAAAGAACCTACCTCTGACATCTGTCCTATATCTATCACCCTTCAATTTAAAGCTATGTCCCCTCATGCTAGCCATCACCATCTGAGGAAAAAGGCTCCCACTGTCCACCCTATCTAATCCTCTGATCATCTTGTATGTCTCTATTAAGTCACCTCTTAACCTTCTTCTCTCCAATGAAAACAGCCTCAAGTCCCTCAGCCTTTCCTCATAAGACCTTCCCTCCATACCAGGCAACATCCTGGTAAATCTCCTCTGCACCCTTTCCAATGCTTCCACATCCTTCCTATAATGCGGTGACCAGAACTGTACACAATACTCCAAGTGCGGCCCGCACCAGAGTTTTGTACAGCTGCAACATGACCTCATGGCTCCGAAACTCAATCCCTCTACCAATAAAACCTAACACACCGTATGCCTTCTTAACAACCCTATCAACCTGGGTAGCAACTTTCAGTGATCTATGCACATGGACATCGAGATCTCTCTGCTCATCCACACTACCAAGAATCTTACCATTAGCCCAGTACTCTGTATTCCTGTTACTCCTTCCAAAGTGAATCACCTCACACTTTTCCAAATTAAACTCCATTTGCCACCTCTCAGCCCAGCTCTGCAGCTTATCTATGTCCCTCTGTAATCTGCAACATCCTTCCGCACTATCCACAACTCCACCGACTTTAGTGTCATCCACAAATTTACTAACCCATCCTTCTACATCCTCATCCAGGTCATTTATAAAAATGACAAACAGCAGTGGCCCCAAAACAGATCCTTGAGGTACACCACGAGTAACTGAACTCCAGGATGAACATTCCCCGTCAACCACCACCCTCTGTCTTCTTACAGCTAGCCAATTTCTGATCCAAACTGCTAAATCACCCTCAATCCCATGCCTCCGTATTTTCTGCAATAGCCTACCGTGGGGAACCTTATCAAACGCTTTACTGAAAGCCATATACACCACATCAACTGCTTTACCCTCATCCACCTGTTTGGTCACCTTCTCAAAGAACTCAATAAGGTTTGTGAGGCATGGCCTACCCTTCACAAAACCGTGTTGACTATCCCTAATCAAATTATTCCTTTCTAGATGATTATAAATCCTATCTCTTATAATCCTTTCCAACACTTTACCCACAACCGAAGTAAGGTTCACTGGTCTATAATTACCAGGGTTGTCTCTACTCCCCTTCTTGAACAAGGGGACAACATTTGCTAGTCTCCAGTCTTCTGGCACTATTCCTGTAGACAATGACGACATAAAGATCAAAACCAAAGGCTCTGCAATCTCCTCTCTAGCGTCCCAGAGAATCCTAGGATAAATCCCATCCGGCCCAGGGGACTTATCTATTTTCACACCTTCCAGAATTGCTAACACCTCCTCCTTATGAACCTCAATCCCGTATAGTCTAATAGCCTGTATCTCAGTATTCTCCTCGACAATATTGTCTTTTTCCTGTGTGAATACTGATGAAAAATATTCATTTAGCACCTCTCCTATCTCTTCGGACTCCATGCACAACTTCCCACTTCTGTCCTTGACTGGCCCTAATCTTACTCTAGTCATTCTTTTATTCCTGACATACCTATAGAAAGCTTTAGTGTTTTCCTTGATCCTACCTGCTAAAGACTTCTCATGTCCCGTCCTGGCTCTTCTTAGCTCTCTCTTTAGGTCCTTCCTGGCTAACTAGTAACTCTCAAGCGCCCTAACTGAGCCTTCACGCCTCATCTCTACATAAGCCTCCTTCTTCCCCTTGACAAGAGATTCAACTTCTTTAGTAAACCACGGTTCACTTGCTCGACCACTTCCTCCCTGCCTTACAGGTATATACTTCTCAAGGACACGCAGTAGCTGTTCCCTGAACAAGCTCCACATTTCAATTGTGCCCAGCCCCTGCAGTTTCCTTCTCCATCCTATGCATCCTAAATCTTGCCTAATCACCTCATAATTGCCTTTCCCCCAGCTATAACTCTTGCCCTGCGGTATATGCCTATCCCTTTCCATCGCTAAAGTAAATGTAACCAAATTGTGGTCGCTATCACCAAAGTGCTCACCTACCTCCAAATCTAACACCTGGCCTGGTTCATTACCCAATACCAAATCCAATGTGGCCTCGCCTCTTGTTGGCCTATCTACATACTGTGTCAGGAAACCCTCCTGCATACATTGGACAAAAACTGACCCATCTAAAGTACTCGAACTATAGCGTTTCCAGTCAATATTTGGAAAGTTAAAGTCCCCCATAACAACTACCCTGTTACTTTCGCTCCTATCCAGAATCATCTTTGCAATCTTTTCCTCTACATCTCTGGAACTTTTCGGACGCCTATAGAAAACTCCCGACAGGGTGACCTCTCCTTTCCTGTTTCTAACCTCAGCCCATACTACCTCAGTAGACGAGTCCTCATCAAACGTCCTTTCTGCCACCATTATACTGTCCTTGACTAACAATGCTACACCTCCCCCTCTTTTACCACATTCCCTGATCTTACGGAAACATCTAAACCCCGGAACCTGCAACAACCATTCCTGTCCCTGCTCTATCCATGTCTCAGAAATGGCCACAACATCAAAGTCCCAGGTACCAACCCATGCTGCAATTTCACCCACCTTATTCCGGATGCTCCTGGCATTGAAGTAGACAAACTTCAAACCACCACCCTGCCTGCCGGAACACTCCTGCGACCTTGAAACCTTATTCATGACCTCACTACTTTCAACCTCCTGTACACGGGAGCTACAATTCAGGTTCCCATCCCCCTGCTGAATTAGTTTAAACCCTCCCGAAGAGCATTCGGCACTTTTGCATGGTTATATCATTAATCCCACATACCAAATGGTCTCAGCATCTCATTAAGCTTTAAACCAAAGTCATATGCCTCTGCCAGTCATCTTAACCTCAAAAAATCCCAACACGGATTCTCCTGGTTCTTGAACTGCTGAGTAAAACCGATATCATCTCAGAATTAGTAAAGGCTGAGGGTCATAATATTCCTTATCTGAATCTTTCAACGTTTGAAAAGTTTTAGTATCTGGTGCCTCAGGAAACATTGGATTCCTAACAACCAAAAATGCTGGAAATCCACAAACTATCAGGAGAATTACTTATTGCTTTTCATCTTCCCCAATGTCATTTGCCAGAAAAACATAACACATTCTTTCTACATACTGAGTCCAGTCTTCGGCAGGATTGAAAAAGGCAAACTTCCCAAGTAACATCATTGTGTTAGACATGCATATCCAACTCAAATTTGACTGTTGTGAGCTTATTTCTTCAGGAGCACATTTTTTTTTACTCTCATCGCCACTGAAATAAGTCCACAGAGACCAATATCCCATCACCAAGTCACCCTTTATTTACATATGCATAGTATTTGACACTGGCCTGGCTTTCTCAGAGCCAGATCTCAGCCTGAACTCCTGTGACACTCCTGTTTGTAGCTGTCATCCAAGTCTCCCTGATTGGACCAGGTTAACAGTCCTAACCAGGAAACTCATTCTATGGAGGTCCATCTGGCTAACCTCATTCTAAACACTACAATACCTGTGTAAAGAGAGAGTTATTTTATAACCATCAGTACATCCTTTAGAGAAAACCTGAAATTATTGTTCCTTGTCTGTAGTTAAACAATGACTATTAACAGTATATGAGTTGCTACCTTTCATTTCTTTGCCTTGTAAGAGGGAATCTGAATCGAAACAAACCAACAAACATTTCCAGAGCTGGCAAGAACAGATCACCATAGAAGATGGCATTTTATTGTGGGGAGCAAGAGTGAGTGCCCCGAATCAATGTCACCGCCAGATATTGGCTGAACTCCACCAGATCATCCAGGATGTGCAAAATGAAGATTTTGGCAAGAAGTTATGTCAGGTGGCCAGGATTGAATGCCAACATAGCTGCATTGGTGGGCAGTGCCCAAAGTGAGATGAACCAAAATTACTGGCAGCAGCTACCTCACATTCGTGGGAATGGAC
>NW_025977911.1:5728-6743 GCF_021869965.1 Rhincodon typus | reverse complement strand
TAAATTGTCCCACAGTGCCCAGGGATGTGCGGGTTAGGGTGGATTGGCCATGCTAAATTTTCCCACAGTGCCCAGGGACGTGCAGGTTAGGGGTGGATTGGCCGTGGGATGCTCTTTGGAGAGTCGGTACAGACTTGATGGGCCAAATGGCCTCTTATCCACGCTGTCGGGGTTCCACAATCCTATGTCTCGGCAAATCCTACCCACGTTTTCTCACTCAGAGACGTAGTAGAGCAGTCGGTCCTCCTGGTCTCGAGGTCACGGCGCACTTACCCATCGCCTTCTCCTCTACCCAGCAGATGCCCCAGGCCTGCGGACCAGAGAGCTGCCGGTCCCAGAGAGGCTGAGGGTGGATAACAGTTACCTCTCGGGGTCGACAAGCTTGGATCCCAGCGAGCTGACAGTGACGGAGGCCCCCGACGACAGGCTGGCGAGGGCCAGATACCCCGAGCTGTCAGATGAGATGGGCCTCCGCGTGCTGTGGCAGTCTGGAGACCTCGACCCCTCGGAATCGCCCTCGGCCCTCTCCACCGTCTCGGCCCTGTCGGCGCTGAGGGGCAGCAGGTACTCCCGGAGGAGAAGGCCAATGAGGCTGACCGACAGCGAGGGCCTCACGAGGGACAGCAAGGCCACCACCAACCAGGAGGATGACTATGAGTCATCAGTAGACGAGCGCGATATCAACGAGGTGGGCGGCCATGTTGGAACCGGAGGTTGAGGGCGGGGGGTGAGTGGGGGGACGGATTGGGTTCAGTTGGGGGGTGCATCGAGGTGGGTAATGGAGGTAAATTGGGAGGGCTGTGGATTCGGGATAATCAATGGATAAATGGGGTAATGGGGTTAGTTGGTGGATAGTGGGTAAAGGAGGTAAATGGGGGTTTAGATTTGGGGCAAAGGGGGGTGTGCATGGTAGAAATGGGGTGGTTTTGGGCGTGGATTGTGGGTAAAAGTGGTAAATTGGGGGTTGATTTGGGGCAAAAGGGGGGTGGATGGGAGAAATGGGGTGGTTTCAGGT
>NW_025977911.1:4743-5628 GCF_021869965.1 Rhincodon typus | reverse complement strand
GGGCAAAAGGGGGGTGGATGGGAGAAATGGGGTGGTTTCGGGTGTGGATTGGGCGGTGATGATGTGGATTGTGGGTAAAAGGGGTAAATTGTGGGTTGATTTGGGGCAAAAGGGAGGGTGGATTGGTGAAATGGGGTGGTTTTGGGGGTGGTTTGTGGGGTGACGAGGTGGATTGTAGATAATGGAGTGGGTTGGGGGTGATGGGGTGTGTAGAATGGGTGCAACAGGAGTTGGATTGGGGGTAATGCAGTGGATCGGGGTAAAAGGGGTGTGGAAAGGGGGTAAAGGGGTGGATTGTGGGTAATAGAGAGGATTTGGATTAATTGGGGGTAGATTTGGGGTAACGGGAGTAAATTAGAGTTATTTGGGGGTTGATAGTGGGTAATGGGATGGATTGGGGTTAATGGGGGTGGTTTAGGGGTAATGAGAGTAAATTGGGGTAAAGGGGTGGATTGTGGGTGATGGGGCATAGATTAGGGGTAGCAGGGGGTGGATTGGGGGCAAACTGGGTAACAGCGTGGCTCATGGTGCAGGAAGGTCAGGCTAGTAATCGTGGATCCCAAGCCTGAGAAAATACCAGGACACCATCTGAGACAATACCCCACCCCAAGGCCTACCCCAACCCTCCCCAACTCATCCTGCATGACCATCCACAGACCCACACAATGTTTCTGCAATTGACTATTCAGCCTGGTGGGGCAGAACGACCGGGGCTCAAACTGCGCCCTCAGGCAGACCAGTGAGGCCTGAACAATGTGGGGGCAAATGGAGGGAGTGGGGGCAAATGGAGGGGGTGAGGGCAAATGGAGGCAAGAGGGCCCAGATTTGATGCCTTAGCACCCCTTTACTATCCACATGCCTCAGAAGGTCAGTGCTGAGGGAGCA
>NW_025977911.1:0-4643 GCF_021869965.1 Rhincodon typus | reverse complement strand
CTCCCTCTCCCTCCCACTCTCATTCTCTCTCCCTCTTACTCTCTCCCTCTCACTCCCTCTCACTCTCCCTCCTTCTCACTGTCTCACTCTCACTCTTTCTCTCCCTCTCCCTCTCACTCACTCTCACTCTCTCTCTCTCACACTCTCACTCTCTCTCATGCTTACTCTCTTGGCTTTCAGGATGTTTCTGGGAACGTGAGGTATGAAAGGTCAAATGACCTGGAGCGACATCAACGCTGCTTTCAAGGTGAGGACACAACCTGGCACCCGTCCCTAATTGCCCCCTCAAGAAGGTGGGGGTGAGCTCTCTTCCTGACCCACTTCAGTACCCACCCCCTGTGTGGTGTAGGGACACCCCGCACAGTGCCCCCGTTAGGGAGGGAGTTCCAGGATTCTGACCCCGGTGACACTGAAGGAATGGCCCATATTGTTCCCAATCAGGATGGTCTGAGGGTCTCAGAAGAGAACCTGCAGGAGGTGGTGGTCCCCCCGCGTTCCCCGTCCTTCCAGGGGGTTAGAGGGTGGCGGGTTTGGAAGGTGTTGTCGAAGGAGCCTCGATGAGTCACTGCAGTGCGTTTTGTAGATGGTACACACTGCTGCCCCTCTGAGTCAGTGTTGGAGCTCAGCCGAGCATTCCTAATGAGCCCAGCTACTGCTGTGCGTCAGTGGCGGAGGGAGGGAATGTTGAGGGTGGGGGTTATTGTGTCGATTGAGGTGGGGGGAGGGTGCTGCTTTGTCCTGGAAGGTGTTGAGCTTCTCAAGTGTTGTTGGATCCTCACCCATCCAGGAAAATGGGGAGCGTTCCCTTACCCTCCTGACTTGTGCCTTGTCAATGGTGGGACAGGCTGTGGGAGAAAGTTAAGAGGGGAAGTTACTCGCTGCAGGATTCCTAGCCTCGGACCTGCTCTTGTAGCCACAGGATTGGTATGACTGGTCAATAGTAACCCACAGGATGTTGATAGTGGGGGGTATTCACTGATGGTAGTATCCACTGTATTCAAATCGTAGAGTCATACAACATGGAAACAGACCCTTCGGTCCAACCAGTCCATGCCAACAGTGTTTCTAAACTAAACTAGTCCCACCTGCCTGCTCCTGGCCCATATTCCTCCAAACCTTTCCTATCCATGTACTTATCCAAATCTCTTTTAAATGTTATAACTCTACCCACATCCACCACGTCCTCTGGCAGTTCATTCCACAGATGAACCACTCTCTGTGTGAAAAAAATTGCCCCTCATGTCCTTTTTAAATCTTTCTCCTCTCACCTTAAAAATATGCCCCTTAGTTTTGAACTCCCCCACCCTAGGGAAAAGACACTTATCTACGCCCCTCATGATTTTATAAAGATCTATAAGATAACCCCTCAACCTCCTACCCTCCAGGGATAAACGTTCCAGGCTATCCAACCTCTCCTTATGACTCAAACTTTTCATTCCTGGCAACTCTCTGGTAAATCTTTTCTGAACCCTCGCCAGTTTAACAATATCCTTCCTACAGCAGGGTGATCAGAACTGGGCACAGTGCTCCAGAAGAGGCCTCATTAACGTCCTGTACAACCTCAGTGTGATGTCCCAACTCCTGTACTCAGTAGAGTGAACAATGAAGACAAGCGTGCTAAACACCTCCTTAACCACCCTGTCTATCTGTGATGCAAATTTCAAAGAATTATGTACCTGAACCCCTAGGTCTATCTGTTATACAACACTCCCCAGGGCCCTACCATTAACAGTGCAAGTCCTGCACTTGCTTGTTTTACTAAAATGCAACACCTCGCATTTCTCCAAATTAAACTCATCTGCCACTCCTCAACCCATTGACCCAATTGATCAAGATCTCTTTGTAATCTTAGGTAACCTTCTTCGCTGTTGACTATATCACCAATATTGGTGCCTCCTAAATTCTCATCCAAATTGTTTTTATAAATGATGAACACAAGTAGATCCAGCACCAATTCCTGAGGAACACCGCTGGTTACAGGCCTGCAGTCCAAAAAACAAGCTGTCCCTGAATCCCATGTGATCTAATTTGACTAATTAGTCTGCCATATAAAACCTTGTCAAAGACTTTACTAATGTCGATGTAGATAATGTCTACCACTGTGCCCTCATCAATATTTTTGTTTACGTCCTCAAAAAACTCAGTCCAGTTTGTGAGATATGATTTCCCATGCACAAAGCCTAATCAGTTGTTGCCTCTCCAAATGCATGTAGATTCTGCCTATCAGAATTGACGCCAACAACTTACCTACCACTAATGTCGGCCTGATGGGCCATAGTCGTAGAGATCCACGGCATGGAAACAGGCCCTTCGGCCCAACTTATCCATGCTGCCCAGTTTTCACAATTTGAACTAGTCCCATTTGCCTGTGTTTGGTCCCTATCTCTCCATAACTATCCCATCCATGTACCTGTCTAAATGTTTCTTAAATGATGAAATTGTACTCACTTCCATCACTTGCTGTGGCAGCCTGTTCCAGACACTCACCACTCTCCGTGTGTGAAACAAATTGCCCCTCTGCACCCTTTGGTATCTCTTCCCTCTCACCTTAAAAATATTCCCCCTAGTTTTGGACTCCCCCAAAAGACCCTTTGCTATTCACCCTATCCATGCCCCTCACGATTTTATAGAGCTCTATATAAGGTCACCCCTCAGCCTCCTGCCCTCCAGGGAGAAAAGTCCCAGCCTCTCCTTATTGCTCAAACCTTCCGGTCCATGTAGCATCCCAGTGAATCTTTCCTGCTTTCTATTAATAATATCCGTTGGGTCTGATCAGAAACGGCACCTGAGGAGCAGGTAAGTCAATGTTTTGGGCTGAAACATTGACTTTGCTGCCCCTTGGATGTTGTCTGACCTGCTGTGCTTTTCCAGTCTCACGCCAGGACCTGAGCTGCATGCAGTTCTCTAAACGTTGGCTTCACCAATGTCCTGTACAGCTACAACACGACGTCCCAACTCCCATACTCAATGCTCCGACTGATGAAAGCCTCTTCCCCACCCTGCCTACCTGGGACTCCGCTTTCAAGGAGCTGCGACCCCTAGATCTTTTTGTTCCCCACCCCCAGCCTGTGCTTTGCAGGTGGGTGAGTGTACCCCCAGGTCGAAATTCCAGGGAGACAGGACTCCGGAGGGAGTTACACTCCCAGGTGGGCAGCAAGCGGAGATCAAGCGGGGCACAGGGGTACAGAGCAAGACGGGAGCTCCGGGGTGAAGGAGGGAGGTGGGGGTGGGGCAATGTGTGAGGCACGCTGTTGATCCCTGCTGTGCTCTCCCCCTCCCCCACCCCACCCCATGCAGACCTTCTCAGTGACCTGCAGAGAGAGAACATGAACCTGCAGTCTCTGTGCACCACCCTTACTCAAGAGAAGGCCCACCTTGCTAGCACTGTGCTGGAGATGAGGGACAAACTACAGAGGTGAGGTGGGAGGCTGGGGAGGGGTGGGGGGGGTGTGGGGTGGGAGGTTGGTGGGGAGATGGGGGAGGGAGGGAAAGGAGGGGGAGAGAGAGGGTGGAGGGGTGAGAGGGACGGAGGGTAGAGGGATATGGGGTCGAAGGGAGAGGGACGGATGGAGGGGGTAAGAGAGAAGGAAAGGGGAGGATGAGAGGCAGAGTTAGGGAGGGAATGGGGGGAGTGTGTAGTGAAGAGAGGGAGGGAGGGTGGAGGGAGAGAATAGAGTTGGGGAGAGAGAGAGGAGGAAAGAGAGAGGGGGGGGCAGAGGGGGAAGGAGGGAGAGAGAGAGGGAGAGGTGGGACAGAGGGAGGGGGGAGAGAGGGAGAGGGAGAGAGGGAGAAGGAGAGGGAGATGGAGAGAGAGAGACGGAGAAGGATAGGGAGAGAAAGAGAGGGAGAGGGATAGCGGGAGAGGGAGGGTGATTGCCTGATAGTTACTCAGAGCTATGGTGCTGGAACATTTAAATAGGAACTTTCCGGAAAGCTCGGCCTGTGATGGGCAGGACAGAGCAAGTGCCCAAGGGCTAATGGACAGCTGATGGAGGGAGCGAATGGTCTTGGGTAAAGGGGGTAACAGGGAACGGGAACCCCAGTCGGCAGTGTGGATTCAGGAATGCCAGCCGGGATTCCCGCTCCCCACCTGCACCCCCCATCCGATAACCCTCCTACCCCACCCACCTCTCCCTCCGGAACACCATGGTTCCAGGAGCCAGACAGAGAGGAACACAGTCGGAAGGAGTCACCCACCTGAAGGCTGGGAGTTGTGCGGCGGGGGGGGTCAGTCACACTGTGACAGGTAAATGTGGACATCTGGGATTTCCATGGTCAGAGGTTGAGTTGGGAACGGAGCACTGAGGTGGGTTCTCATGTGCCCAACGACACTCTAATCCTCTGCCATTCTCTCCTGGGCCTGTGCCACACTGTGTGCCCACCCCGGTCCCCCAGCTCCAGCCAGGAGAGCCTTGCACTGAAACTCCAACTCGACGCTGTGCGGGAGGATAAAAGGCTGGGAGTGGAGATGAGAAACGTCCACGGCAAACGTCAAGATATGACGATGGAAGAGAGAGCCCAGGTCGCAGAGCAGGAGGTTGGTAAAGCAACAAGCACACAGTCAGGGGGTTCGGGGGGGTTTATATACAGAATAACAGATACCCCCCGGGGAGGGAGTTACAGACTGGAATCTAATCGAGGGG
>NW_025977910.1:0-6744 GCF_021869965.1 Rhincodon typus | reverse complement strand
AGGAAGGGTCACCGGACCCGAAACGTAAACTCTGTTTTCTCCTTCACAGATGCTGCCAGACCTGCTGAGCTTTTCTAGCAACTTTGTGTATGTGATAACAAGGCCTGGTGTGTGGGATAAGGGTCTAGGACATAGTAGAGTTTAGGCCCTAAAATTATTGAACTCGATATTGAGTCCGAAGAGCTGCAGTGTCCCCAAGCAGAAAATGAGGTGTTGTTCTTCCAGCTTCTTTTCCTGTATTCCTGGAGAAGTCACGAAAGTTAAAGGTTTTGAAAAGTGCACACAATTCCCCAGTTGACATGACCTTCAGATCAAGGATGTCAGGAAACAAGCCAGGTTTCTGTATTCAACAAGAAATACTATTAAATGACAAATCAATAGACTTCAGCTATAGGGAAATTATAGTTGGCATATACCTCTACTAATTAAAACTATAAACCCCAACCCCACCTATATCTTCCCTCTCTGCACACTACAGACAGACAGACAGAAAAAACACACAAGTATTATGGGAAAGACTGGGAAATCAATTCAGTGATCCTTGTTCACAAGATTTGCTGAGATGATTCTTGTGTTGATCAGAACATTGCTTCTCAATCTTCCTTCTCTGGATCCTTTTCATCATTTCAGAGATACAGGGTGACACATTAACACGTTTTAAAAGATGTCTAATTCATAACTTAACAGTCACAGCGGAGAGGAGCTGCTGAGGCAAAAATAAACTGCTTTTTGTCAGGTTTGAACTGAGTTATAATGCAGAAAGCAGACAGAGCTCCTGAGCCTATGGAGTCTGATGACTTCTCCCAACCTTGTTAATAGCCCCAAACTATTTAGCAACCTGGGAGTTAATTGAATAATTGTTGGCAGGCAGAAGGCCTTTGTCAGTGATAGGTATTCTCTAGTCTACAGACCAATTAGTTACTTGTTTCCTCCCTAATCTTTATTTGCATACAGCCTTTGGTTTCAGCTTGTCTGCAAACATCTAGTGTTGCTTGAATTTGCCTTGCATAATCTCTGTCATTTAGCCTGGATATGGCAGACAAGGAGAAAATAGCAGTCCACTCAGTAGACAGGGAACTGGAGATCTTGCTGGAACAGGTAATTCCAGGCACCTTCCCAGGGCCAGCAGGGGAGGCTACAACATCACACCATGCCAGCCTTGTCTGGTGTTGCCACCTGGGTCAGTTTTGCTCGGCATTCTTAATACCACACTCGGTCGGATGCAATCTTGATGTCAAGGACAATCAATCTCACCTCACATCTTGAATTCACCTCCGTTGTCCATGTTTTAAATAAACTGTAGCCAGGTCAGGAGCTGAGTGGCTCTCACTAGTCTCATAACTTCAGTCATGAGAATAGATTGAAGAAGTTAGGACCGTTCTTCTTGGAGAGAAGAAACCTGAGGGGAGATTTGATAGACGTTTTCAAAATCATGAGTGAGCTGGGCAGAGTAGAAGGAAGAAAGTGTTCCCGCTTGTTAAAGAACAAGAGGGAATAAACTTAAAGTGATGTTCAAGGGTTCTGTGGGGAAAACCTTTCTCACATAGTGAGTAGTTAGGGTATGGAATGTACTCCCTGGAAATGTGAGGGAGGCAGGTTCAATTGAGGCAGTTAAGAGGACATTGGATGATTATTTGGATGGAAATCATGCGCAGGGATTTGGGGAAAAGGCAGGAGATTGGCTTTAGGCAATGGAACCGTTGAAGGCACGGTGGGTCATATGGGTTCCTTCAGTGCTATAACAATCCTATGATTGTGTGATTCAGCCTGTAGTAGAAGTTTAGTCACTGGGATGTTCCAACTGGTTCTCATTTACCTCAATTTCCATGTGTTGACAGTAAGTGAGATGGGCCTGAAATAATCCAAGTCTGACTTTGACTGCAAGGCCAGATTGGCACATATACTAGAGACTGAGGCGTTAATTAAATTGTATTAGTGTAGCAGATTTTTCTTTCTGTCCTGAAGCTCTTTTCATGCACAGAATCTATAAATAGGCAGAAGCATAGCAATCTACCCTCAATGTTAACATTTAGGATAAATTCAGCAATGTTTTATTTCATAGGTGCAGCTTTGCCCATCCAAGGTGTTCACTCGTTGAAATGAGACCGTGCCTAATTAATTGTTTTATATCAATAAAATGTCTAAATACCAGAAACGTTTGGTCACATACATCAACCTGATTGAATGCAAGCTTGATTGGATTTGCTCCCAGCATGGAAGTATCATTCTGACAAGGACAGTGGACGAAGCGAACGGGTGGAAATGTGGGAAAAGGTCTGACTTTCACCTGAAGGCAGAGAAACAATGAAAAGCAAAAATACAACCAGCCACACTGGAGCACTGTTGACGTGCTTATAGGCTATGTTTTGTTCCAGAACGAGACTCTGTCAGTGGCACAATATTTTTTATGGTGAAATGAAAGATGCTACAAAATCTTGACTCCCCAGTACTGTTAATGACCTGACATGCTGACTGATAGAATCTGCAAGAAATAACTTAACAAGACACTTATACACATGAAAAGGGAACCTTTTTCAGATTTAAATTTCCAAATGATACAGAGCACTTTCCCCGACCGCCTCCCTTCCATCATTGTTTGTTTTTCCTACTTTGTTACAGATCATTTGCATGTCAGACATCATCTTCATTTTGGGTGAGAATGGTTTTAAAGCATTTATGAAATGTCACTGGTATTCTGAAGCAAAATACAACAGGCAGCAGTTCCAAAGCTGTAAGGAAAGCAGTGGGAATATGCATATGACTAGAAGAACAATTGTCTCTCTCTGGTATAAGCATGACAATACCTCCAAGCCTTATTTTCACACTTGGTGAGGCACAAGGGCTTGAGCTGAGCCATTCTGATTTAGCATTGCAGAAACCTAAAAAAGGAATCGTGAAGTATGTTTTGAGGTGGATGCTATGATTAATAATGCATATGTAAGTCATAGAATCCCAACAGTGTGGAAACAGGCCCTCACCCAGATCCATCCCCCTATAACCCATCTAACCTACACATCCCTGAACACTATGGGCAATTTAGCATGGCCCATCCACCTCGCCTGCACATCTTTGCACTGTGGGAGGAAACCGGAGCACCCAGAAGAAACCCACGCAGACATAGGGAGAATGTGCAAACCCGCACAGAGGAGTGAAATTGAACGTGGGTTTCTGGTGCCTTGAGGCAGTATTGCTAACCACTGAGCCACCGTGCTGCCCAATTTTTTTTTAAGGGGGTAAAAAGGGTTGAAAAGCTCTAAAGTCATCACCCTTCATGTTAAAAATGTCTTCATTTGAAGTTGGCTATGGGTAATACACCCTTCTTTGCTAATCAATTTCTGACTTAATCTATAATATCAACATTTTAGAGGCACAGAGATGTACATGGAAACAGACCCTTTGTTCCGACTTGTTCATGCCAACCAGATATCCTAAATTAATCTAGACCCATTTGCCAGCATTTGGACCCTTAGCTCTCTAAACCCTTCATATTCATATACCCACCCAGATGCCTTTTAAACATTGCAATGGCACCAGCCTCCATCACTTCCTCTGATGGATCATTCCATACATGCACCACCCTCTGCATAAAAAAGTTGTCCCTTTTATATCTTTCCCTTCTCACCTTAAACCTATGCCCTCTAGTTTTGGACTCCCCCATCCAATGGAAAAGACCTTGGTTATTCATCCTATCCACTCCCTTCACAATTTTATAAACCTTGATAAGGTCACACCTCAGCCGCTGGTGCTCCAGGGAAAATAGCCTCAGCCTATTCAGCCTCTCCCTACACTCAAACACTCCAACACTGGCAACATCCTTGTAACTCTTTTCTGCACCCTTTCAACTATAACAACATCTTTCCTATAGCAGGGAGACCAGAATTGTACGCAGTATTCTAAAAGTGGCTTAACCAGTGCCCTGTACAGCAGTAACATGACCTCCCAACTCCTTTACACAACGGACTGACCGATGAAGGAAAGTGTACCAACCACCTTCTTTATTAAGGATAACAAAGTGTAGAGCTGGATGAACACAGCAGGCCAAGCAGCATCAGAGGAGCAGGAAAGCTGACGTTTCGGGCCTGCTGTGTTCATCCAGCTCATCCAGCTCTACACCTTGTTATCTCAGATTCTCCAGCATCTGCAGTTCCTACTATTTCCGAAACCTTCTTTATTAACCTGTCTATCTGCGACTTCATCTTCAAGGAAATATGAACCTGAACTGCAAGGTCTCTTTGTTTGGCAATACTCCACAGGACCCCACCATTAAGTGTATAAGTCCTGCCCTGCTTTACCTTACCAAAGTGCAACACCTCACATTTATCTAAATTAAACTCCACCTGCCACTCCTCAGCCCATCAGCCTACCTGATAGAGGTTCCATTGTACTCTGAGATAATCTTCTTCACTGGCCACCACCCCTAATGTTGGTGTCATCTGCAAGCTTTTCAACGGCATTGAATTAGACGATGCCTTTCTTACCACCATCACTATACCACCATCAGGTATCCAAACTTCACTCATTATTCCACTTAATACTCTTTCAGTACTGTGTGTTAACCATAGTCCAGCCAGCAATATGCCTGATAGCACTCATAACATTAAGAAGCATAAGATTCTGGAATTAAGTCTCACTCCAAAAGTCTTGAGCATAATTTTTAATTTTAGTTTTTTTTTGAGTTCTATGAGTGATACTGAGGTGTCTGAAGTTCTGTTTAGATGCAAAGTTAGGTCTTTAAAACACACATTGTGAGAATTAGAGCACTGCTAGTTACAAGAGTAGAATTGAAAATAAAACAGCTGTTGCCTAGTTACAGAAGACCACTATTACAGAAATGCAAAACCATCCAGTAATCTGTATAAACTCAGTCAGAGTGAAAAGGCGCTGTTAATTTCGCAGTCTCCAAAATGTCAGGGCTGGAAAAAAATGTTCTTGAGTGAATTAAGAGAAAAAAACAGAAAACTGCTGGAAGCTGAAGGCAAGTAAAATGCAAGTGTTTGTTCTGAAAATGCATAGAAAGCCATTAAGAATCATAAAGTCATAGGGTCATAGAGTTGGATAACATGGAAACAGACTCTTCTGACCAACTCATCCATTCCAACTAGCTATTCTAAATTAATCTAGTCTCATTTGCCAACAGTTAGCCCTTAACCTTATAAACCCTTCTTATTCATGCACCCATCCAGATGCCTTTTATATGTTATAATTGTACCAGCCTCCACCATTTCCTCTGGCAATTCATTCCATACACACACCACCCTCTGCATGAAAAACTTTCCCCTTAGGACCCTTTAGTATCTTACTCCTATCACCTTAAACCAATGCCGTCTAGTTTCAGACTCCCCTACCCTTGGAAAATGATCTCGGCTATTCACTCTATCTATGCTCCTCATAATTTTATAAATCTCTGTATGGTCACTCCTCAGCCTTTGACACTCCAGGGAAAATAGCCCCAGTCTATTCAGCCTCTCCCTGTAGCTCAAACCTAGATAGGTCCAGAAACATCTAAACCTTAAATTAAAAATGAGATGACACTTTTACTAAGGTTTAAGTGTCTGTAAGATTGTTGTTGAGAGTAAAAGGGTTGAATCTTTTTTCTTGATGTTTCTAATAAGATTTCTTCAATTAGTTCTTGTATTGTGTACTGTATGTTTTTTTCTTTCAAGTGAAATAGACTTTGAAGTTATTTTGTTAAATGTACAACTAAATTAAATTGAAATATTGGCAGTCTCTTGTGAGTATGGATGCCATGGTAAACAAATTGTAAAAATAAAATTTATGATATATCAAGCCAGGCTCCACTTTGGAATCTGACATGTCTAATATTACTATCAACTGGGAACAAAATACTGTAATAATCTTAGATAACAAGGTGTACAGCTGGATGAACACAGCAGGCCAAGCAGCATGAGAGGAGCAGGAAAGCTGACGTTTCGGGTCTGGGCCCTTCTTCAGAAATGGGAGAGCGGAAGGGGATTCTGAAATAAATAGGGAGAGACGGGGAGGCGGATGGAAGGTGGATAAAGGAGCAGATAGGTGCAGAGGAAACGGACAGATCAAGGAGGCAGGGATGGAGTCAGTAAAAGTGAGTGTAGGTGGGGAGTTAGGATGGGGTTGGTCTGTCAAGGGAAGACGGACAGGTCAAGAAGGCAGGGACGAGCTGGGCTGGTTTTGGGATGCGGTAGGGGGAGGGGAGATTTTGAAATTTGTGAAGTCCACATTGAGACCATTGGGTTTCAGGGCTCCCAAGCGAAATATGAGATGCTGTTCCTGCAACCTTTAGGTGGCATCGTTGTGGCACTGGAGGAGGCCCAGGATGGACATGTCATCCAAGGAGTGGGAGAGGGAGTTGAAGTGGTTCGCGACTGGAAGGTGCAGTCGTTTGTCGCAAACCGAGCATAGGTGTTCCACAAAGTGGTCTCCAAGCTTCCGCTTGGTTTCCCCGATGTAGAGGAGGTCACCTCTGGAACAGCGGATACAGTATATTTCTTACTTAGATGTCAATTGTTATTGGGGTGCTCCACAGAGTATTTTACTGTACTAAAGGTCCTATTTAAATGTTAGTTTTTAATGTTAAGAGGAAAGATATTCATGCATTGCCTCAGAGATAGTAAGAACTGCAGATGCTGGAGAATCTGAGATAACAAGGTGTAGAGCTGGATGAACACAGCACGCCGAGCAGCATCAGAGGAGCAGGAAGGCTGACGTTTCGGGCCTAGACCCTTCTTCAGTCTAGGCCCGAAACGT
>NW_025977909.1:0-6745 GCF_021869965.1 Rhincodon typus | reverse complement strand
CCACCTCAAGCCCCACCCCATCTCCTACCTACTAACCTCATCCCGCCCCCCTTGACCTGTCCGTCCTCCCTGGACTGACCTATCTCCTGCCTAACTCCCCACCTACACTCATCTTTACTGGCTCCATCTCCGCCTCTTTGACCTGTCCGTCTTCTCTCCACCTATCTTCTCCTCTATCTATCTTCTATCCGCCTCCCCCTGTCTCCCTATTTATTTCAGAACCCCCTTCCCCTCCCGCATTTCTGAAGAAGGGTCTAGGCCCGAAACGTCAGCCTTCCTGCTCCTCTGATGCTGCTTGGCCTGTTGTGTTCATCCGGCTCTGCACCTCGTTATCACAGGTGGCTTTATTGTAGCATTATGGGCCATAATTCACAAAGACAATCCAAGGACCCAAAGGCTACACAAAGACTGATTTCCTCTCACTGTGAGTAAATATTTGGTGGCAAACAATGATAATGTGCAGTGCAGCATTTCTTAGGTGATGTTGGAGGTGTAGATGAGGGGACAAGATTTTATTAATCCTCCGCATTTACAATTTTGTGCTGTAGTGGCATGGTTTGTACTACATACATTGGAAGAAGATCCAGTATATCAAAAACCCATATAGAGGCATTTCTTTCTCAGAGTCCTCCATGAACCACTGTATGGAGGAATGTGCGAAACCATCATTTGTGATTGATGTGAACGCTGACTGCTCACATCACTGAGAACCTATTCTGTTTCTGATATGCACCTCACAGGTTCACTGGAAACATGACCAGTGAATCCAGGCACAACAGAGGTTATTATCAATGTGGGCTGTGTTACAAAAGGTACAGAGAAATTGAGGAGGATGAAATGCGCCGATATGCCCAGAACTAACAGCAACCTCAACTAGCCGCTGAAGAAACTCTGCATGAATGCACAGACTGAAGGCCCCTTTAGGACACAGAGGAGGTACAGGAGGCCCAGAGTTTATCATAAGACCATAAGACAGAGGAGCAGAAATTAGGCCATTCAGCCCATTGAGTCTGCTCCACCATTCAATCACAGGTGATAAGTTTCTCAACCCCATTCTCGCGCTTTCTCCCCGTAACCCTTGATCCCCTTGGGAATCAACCTTAATACCTTGTCCTCAACACCATTTACTTTCGACGAAAAGCCCAAAATGCCGCCAAATACTGCAGATGTCCTGGGACATTGTCAAAGAATTATGCCAAATGCTGGACTGCAACTTGCAATCTGAAGGGGTGGGTTGCCATCCTTTTCCAGTGGCTGTTAAGATGACAGCCGTGCTAAATTTTATTCGACCGACTGCTTTCATGGATCTCCCGATGACATGTGTGACATCTCTCAATCCTCAACCCACAAGTGCATCAATGGTGTTACCAATGTAATTTGTGCCAGAACAAATTAATTCACATGTTTCCCATGCCAAGGTCAGTGCTTCAGCCAGGGCAGAAAGGCTTCATCAACATAGCTGGCTTACCCCAGATGCAGGACATAATAAACCGTGTGCACTGAGAGCACAAACTCTACCAACTGAAAGGGTTTCATTCCATCAACATACAAGTCATGTGATCATTGGGACTATATCTTAGAAGTCTGTAGCAGGTACCCTGTTGTGTATATCCTTGGGAACTCCCATATTCCTGCTGCGTTTCAAGGCGTGTGTGCCTCACAAGGATAGTTATAGGGAGACAAGGGCTACCTTCTGCAACTATGGCTGATGACTCCATTACACAAGCCCAACTGAGGCTGTGTGTAGATACAATGGAGCCCATTCTTCTGCAAGGGAGCAGATGATAAACCTGAAGGTGAGGTGCCGATAAATGGATCAACCTGGAATGAGGCCTTGTAGTATTGTCCAAACAGAGTGTGCTACATTATCCTAGTATGCTGTGCTCTCCAAAACTGAAGCTGGCAAAGAGGGGACATGATGGAGACTGAAAAGCTGGAAGAGTGGGTTCAGTCTTCTGAGGAGAAAATGAGGACATTGAAAAGGAGGAACATCACCTTCAGAATGATAAAGCACACCAGCCAGGCAGGATTCGCCCGGTTCCAACAGATGCTGGGTGTAGTGATCATTCATTGACTATAAACTTGTTGTTGCTTAAAAAAAGAAAGCAGACCATTTCTTCCTAGAAGCAAATGCAGCTCTTTTTATTTGCTGTTTCCTTCACTTTTGTTGTTCAATAAAAGTTAATGTTTTTAACTGCTTTGAAGGCTTTCCTAAATGTTCAATGCAGGAGCATTGCAATGACATGAAGTTATGCTATGCTGGGCATTAGGAAAGGAGTAGCTCTCCTTTAGACAGGGTTCTAACATGTCGTGTTGATAAGGATGGATAGCTTGCATTGCTTGATTCGTGTAGTTGCAGTTGCAATGATTGTTGATCAGACAGGTAGTGATGTAAAATAACAACGCCTTTATGAACACGAGCTTGTATTTGCAATGAAATGCCACCAGTGTATCCTCAGAAGCATTTCTTCATCATTTCTCTCTCAGTACTTGTACTGTGAAGGGCTATTTGAAGCCAGTAGTGTTTGACCTAGTGAGTAGCTGGAGCTTAAATATGACCTCAGCAGCAAAACCCAAGATGATCCCGGCCATAGCGAGTAGTTTTATGGCTGGTGAGTGCACAACGGCACAGTGCTGTAGAGGTGTGGTGCATGCATAATGAGGTCAGTAGTGTAAAATTGCATGAAAAACCTTGCTGGATCTCATGGTGGGGGCTGAGGGGTGCTGGAATCCCCTATAAAACTCCCCATAATCAGCCCATTTTGGGAAAATTCACTCCCCAGTTACCAGACAAGTAGCAAAGGCAGCATTGTATTCTTGTATATATGCAGTAGTTTCCTGAATTTTAAGAAAAATATCATATCTTGCCATGATTAGATGGATAGATGGATAGATGGATAGACTGACATTGCTACCTTGTTGCCTCTGCGTGCATTTGTATATCCCACTGACACAGGGATGAACTTTAAGGGATGAACATAGAAAAGAAAATTTGGTAGGTAGAGCTGGAGGCACAACTATTGCCTGTTACTGCTATTATCCAAGACCAATTTCACAATTTCAATTTAAAAATTTATTTTTACTTAAAAATCTTTTTTTTGTATCAATAGCTTTTTAGGTGAGCTCAACATGTCCTGCTTTTCAGCTCTTTGTCCCCCTAAACTGGCAACATCCCTATCTTGCTCCTCTTAATTTTAATTCATGCAAATCCGTTCCCCTGCTCTTGTTACAATTAGATTCTGTCACAGGCTTCTCCAAAACAGGAGCAAGAAAATGTGATTGATTAAACTAATTTAGCAGTAGGAGTGCAGTAGACAAGGAAAATGTTTGTCTTAATTGCAGGCAAAATGATGGCGGTTATTATTACTGAGGGGAAACTTGCCCTCTCCTTTCATTAAAAAAAACAAAATATTTACAACTAAATCTTTAAAAAGTAAACAGATATAAAAAGAGCTAGATAAATGTTAATACAACTTCTGAAGTTGAAGATTAGCAAAATTGTAATCTATACAGAAACTCTAATCACATTTCTGTTTCTTAACAATATTTTGTTTATAGTCCTACCTTATTCGACAAAATTATTGAGTGAAATGATCTGAAGTGTCCCTTGGTTCTGTTCTGCAACAATAACCCAATGAGATATTAGCTAAGTTTCCTGGCACTGAAATTCATGTCCACGGTTGCCAATCCTACCCATTTTGCCGACAACATTGCAATGATAAATCTATCAACAATTATTTAATCTGTTCAACATATGTGTATGCACACAAAACATGGTATAACTGACACTTTGGTTGTTTCCATTATTCATTAGGTATGTAGTCAGTCTCTTCATGAAAATCTTTCATGAGAGTTGTTTGTCACTTTTACCATCGACATAATGCAGAGAGGAGTTCATAATGCATTTGATGTGACATGTCATTAGATTGTCAATTTGTAAATTAGAAAAAGTCTGTCGAAGGTTTTTTTTCTGAAGAATATACTGTTAGCAAACATCTGTAGTTGAATTGAGTTTTCAATTTATCACAATATTTCTGATGCTGTGCTGATATTTCCATGAATGCCCTCTTAGCACGTTTACAAAAACGCCTTTGGATTTTCCACTAATTTTTCCATAGCAGCAATTTAGTATGCTAATATTCCCAAGTTAAAAACATTGAGATGGATGCAGATAACCCTTATAAATCATACTCAATGGATCAACGCAGTAAAAAATCAGGAGCAGATGAATAATACAAGTTTAAAAACTTGGAGGTGAAATAATCAAATTTTATTTCATGACTATACATGTACTGTAGCTCAGATAAGAAAGAACATTCATTTTTGAGTGAAAATGATATTTTCTTAACCTTTAGTCTGTTGGTGCAAGTTGTAGGCCAATCCATATTTTAAAACTATGTTTTCAATCACAAAGAGAATGCTTCTCAAATTAGAGCAGAAATGCATTATCTGACAATCATATGCTGCTATATACTTTACAATTTCTCTTCAAAGATAAGTACTATATTTTACATTTGAAAGTCTCTATCACTGTAATTAATCTTAGAGCTTTCAGACCATCTACCAAAGTGACAGGAGTACTATATGTACAAGATTGAATTTTCCCCTTCCTAAACAACTTGAATTCGAAGGTTACTTAGTGTTACAATATTTACTTGCAAAATTGTGTTGTTACCAAGGGTATAATGGATGGTGGCAATGCAGGTTTACGCAAGAATGAGTGAAGCATGAGGCGTTAGCCATGTGTTTGACATGTTTCAAATTGCTATAATCCAGCATTAAACACACCCGGCAATTCATGCTATTTCTTGCAGCCACAATCGTGAATTAAACATGCCTTACCACAGATTATACTTTTGTACAAATTGTACTCCCACTAATACTCAAAGAACTTCATGACTTCATGTTTTGCATATGATACTTAACAGCTTTATAAGCTTGCTTTACGTGTGTATTCCATTTAAAAATCATTATTTATTATTTACTGACGTGCAGCTGCCATTATGTGATACATTCATTAAATTAATGTTTAGAACTGTAGTCAATATAATGAAAACAGCACTGATCTGGTCAACAAGCTTTTAGAGACTGTTTATAGAACATTGCAAAATATTTGTTGAGTAGTGAAGTGTATTAGCTTTGTTGGTCTAATGTAGCTCTTGTTTGTCACCATTTGCATTGATTGAGCCATTATTCTTTGTTCCTTCTAGGCACAGGAGTTTATTTTTAACATTGTGTTTATTTAATTATTAGTTGTAGAAAGCATTTCAAATCATCATAGTGAAAGCCTCAAAAGGTTTAATTTTTCAAATACAGATTTTATGCTTTATTCCAACAAGTAGTCATTAATGCAGGATGACTATTTCATAATTAGTAAAACTTACAATTTAATATTATAAAGTACAGTTTAATTGTGCCAACAAAATTAATTTGTCTAGTTAGCAATAAATAGGAGTGGAAAAATAGTGGGGGCCTTCAGATTATGCACCAACATTCCTTATTTGTGCTCACCGCAAAAGGTGACCATATTCAGCCCATACCTCTTATCAAGTGAAACTCAATATTATGCACACAATAAATGGCATACAAAAGTAATCTACATAAATGATAAGCAGTGATTTATTCCATTACCACTGGATTATCCCAGAAAGAGTATGATATTAACTGTATATATTCATGATCTTTGTAATAGGTGGTAAAGCTCCACGCATACTCAATAGGTGGATCTTCATGAGGTGACAGCGGTCTTGGGCACCTAATGGTCAGAGACCAGTAGTTCACCTCTACTCTTGATGTGGCAGTGCCAGTGTTGGACTGGGGTGGATAATGTCAGAAATCACACGACACCAGGTTATCGTCCAATGGGTTTATTTGAAATGACAAGCTTTCGGAGTGTAGGCCCTTCGTTGGGCTCCGCTCCGAAAGCTTGCGTTTTCAAATAAAACCAGTGTCATGTGATTTCTGACCTCATCCCTACTCAGCAGCATGACTGGGGAGGCAGTGGCTGCTTTGTAATGCCATCGATTGAAGGCCTTGGATCGCCAAGGGACACAGGTGACATGGTGGAAGGGAAATCACAGCATGGTGGTCAGAGAAAAGGGGAAACAGTAATGATGGAGATTGCTTACAATGGGCAACCCTTCCCAATGACGGCTATCCCAATCAAGCACTAAGTATCTTTCAATGAGGGAGGACCCCTTGAAGCTCACAAACAATCCCTATCATGCTTCTGAAATGGTCAAGTCCCTTGCCAGCTGAGTTCATTTCACTAGTTGCCCATCAGAGGGCCTCAAATGGCAGTGGGCTGGCATGACACATTTGTCTGCCCTGAAATTAATCAGGGAAGAAAATTAATCCACTACAAACCAATTGACTCCTACAGTTACCTTGACTATACATCCTCACACCCTGCTTCCTATGAAGATTCTACTCTGTCTCTTGTGCATCTGTTCCGATGATGCCAACTTTGACCGGGGGCTTCCGAAACGTTCACATTCTTCCTCAACTGAGGATTCCCCAGCACCGTAGCTTACAGGGCCCTCCCTTCCCTCCCACAACAGTGATAGCATTCCCCTTGTCCTCACCTACCATCCCACCAGCATCCACATCCAGAGGATCATTAGCTGCCATTTCCGCCACCTCCAGTGAGATGCCACCACCAGACACATACTACCTTCCCCTCCCTTGTCCGCCTTTTGCAGGGACTGTTCCCTCCAGGACACCCTGTTCCACTCCTCCTTCATTC
>NW_025977908.1:0-6745 GCF_021869965.1 Rhincodon typus | reverse complement strand
CGTAGGAGCAGAAAGGCTGACGTTTCGGGCCCAGACCCTTCATCTCGAAACGTCAGCCTTTCTGCTCCTATGATGCTGCTTGGCCTGCTGTGTTCATCCAGCTCTGCACCTTGTTGTCTCGGATTCTCCAGCATCTGCAGTTCCTACTATCTCTAGCTCAAGAGCAACTCAATTTGGAATTGGAATGCAGCAAAACAAAAGTGATATCATTAACATTGGAAGTTTAGATTTATAGAGTCATACAGCACGGAAACAGACCCTTTGGTCCAACCAGCCCATGCTAACCATAATCCCAAACTAAACTCGTCCCACCTGCCTGCCCTTGGCCCATATCCCTCCAAACATTTCCTATTCATGGACTTATCCAAATGTCTTTTAAACGTTGTAACTGTACCTGCATCCACCACTTCCACTGGAAGTCCATTCCACAAACAAACCATTCTCTGTGTAAGGAAAGAAAATCCCCTAATTTGTTTTTTAAATCTTTCTCTTACCTTTTCTTTCTAAAAAAAAAATGCTGCCTAGTCTCGAAATCCCCCACCCTAGGCAAAAGATACCTGCCATCCACCTTATCTATACACCCCCTGATTTTATAAACCTCTATTAGGTCACTCTTCATCCTCCTTCGCTCCAGTGAAAAATGTCCCAGCTTATCCAGCCTCTCCTTATAACTCAAACCCTCCATTCCTGGCACATACATATCTTTGCCTTCAAAACAATAAAGTTGGAAATGTTTTATCGTTTCAGAAAGAGAGCTCAAATGCGTGTCGACATCGGACTTTGAATTGCAAGCTTGTCAGACGTGAGGCATTGAACAAACGTTTCTGGCTCTTCAGCCAGTAGATAGGTCAACTAATAGTTTTAGAGTGTGCCATCCTAGCAATACTGTTTATTGGGAGTTAGCTTTTGTAACTTGCAAAATGTGTGTTTTTGATATACATAGCCTTCGAAACAACACACGAAATGCAGAGCTGCCCAACTCGCTTCCCCCTCCTTCTGACTTGATACGGTCAAAATAAATAGACGTTACGTTGAAATCACAGTTTATCTTTTATTAAACAAGTAACGACATTCACCATTTTGTAACCAGGCTGCAAGGTGCAGTCTGTTTCTTGAAGCTTGTAGATAGGAAGCAGGAAAAGTGAATTTTCTAATCCGCACCGCACCATAATTTCACGTGATTAGGTTTAGCTTTCCTTGCTGTGCCCATAGCTTGCTGCTGTGGGAAATGGGAAATAAACCTGATGGTATTCTAAGACACGGCTAAAGCTCATTACTAGGCAGAGTACACCGGTGAGCAGTCTGTAGAGGCAAGGATAATCATGAATCCCTATTTGAGGGAAATTTAATCTGCAGGTTGGAGCAAAGGGTTATCCATTTCCCTGGTTTGGCAGTATTGTGCATACGTAGAATCCCTACAATGAGGAAGCAGGCCATTCAGCCCATCGAGTCCATACCAACGTTTGAAGAGCGCCCCGTCCAAACTCACCCCCCACCCTATCCCTGTAACCCTGCACTTCCCACGGCCAATCCACCTAGCCCGCACATCCCTAGACATCATCGACAATTTAACATGGCCAATCCACCTTACCAGCGCATCTTTTCGGACTGTGGGAGGAAACCGCGCAGACACAGGGAGAACGTGCGAACTCCAAGGCTGGAATCGAACCGGGGTCCCTGGTGCTATGAGGTAGCAGCGCCAGCCACTGAGCCACCGTGCCGCCCCATGGTGGAATCCTAGCAGGAATTCTGGCTGTGGAGGATGAGCTAGCTGGAGTCGGCGTGGGAATTCTGATGGTGGTGTGTTGTGGATCTGAATGAGCCATCAAGAGCAGTGACCTTCACGGAACGGCTGTGCCCGGGACATCGGAAAGAAGGATCGCACTTCAGCTTGTTGGTCAGTCCCACTGACCGGAAGGATGTTGCTATACGGGCAGTTTGATGCTTTGGAAGAATGTGGGAAGGACATCACGGATGCTTCCTAAGTTGTCAATCACGTTTTTCACTTTGCAAACCTCGGAAAGCATCTGATGATTGGAGGAAATATCCTTTGGGAATCTGGGGTTCACCCCATTTTACCTTTGCTTGTGAGAGAAAGGAGAGCGTTGGCCAGCTCTAGAGTGGATAGGGAAGGTGCGAGGGAGCTGTGAAGGAAGAAGAGAGGGAAGAAGTGGTAAGGAAATCCCATTTGAGGGGCGGGGGGAGAATGGGGGGCTGACGTACCTCACTATCTTACTGCCCAAACTCACCAACCATTTGCATTGCAGTCTTACCTGAAACTTGGGGATCATGAAGTGATTCAATTGGTTCTTTTGTTTCGCTGGAAGGAACTTATTTTATTTGTTCATGGAACGTGGGTGTCATTGGCTAGGCCAGCATTTACTGCCCATCTCTCAATGCCCAAGAGCAGTTAAGGTCAAGTCACATTGCTGTGGCATCTGGTGTCACATGTAGGCCAGACCAGGTAAGGATGGCTGACTCGCTTCCCCCACTGGACATCAGTGAATGAGATAGGTGGTTTGTAGAGTGTTCAGCACCATACCGCTGGCATTGATGTTCATTAAAGCAAGACAGTAAAATGAGGAATCAAAAAGGAATTTTCCATGCTTAGAAAACGTTCCCATCGCAGATAATGTAGCTCAGTTTTGTGTTTTGGCTTCCAGTAAGAGAAAGTCTGCAATACACTGCTGAAATCATAGACCTCGTATGTGTGAACAACAGGGAAGAATGCTCCCAAAATATTGATTGTAGTCCACTCCCAGGCCCAAGCAGCTCTCGTTCAATGGCTACATATACTCACACGTGTGGACACACATTGTAGCTCGATCGTCACCAGTGTTTGTTTTCAGTCTAGCCAAGGGTGTTGACTCCTATCCATTCCAAACTTTAGGAAGCGTTTGTTTTCTTTTAAACCAGACTTGAAAACGGTTTGTTGGATTTTAATGCACATGACAGGGTACGTTGTCTCTCTTATAATGCTGAAAATGTGCTGTTTTTTTTCAATTAGGGGCTATGATTCAGGTTCATAATTAGGTTCATAACCTTCCTTTAGGTTCGATGGTAATAGTTTTAGCGACTTCCTTCCCTTTGTTCTGTTTTATTTAGGCCTGAGGCTCTATGAGACGGCTTAATGAGCTGTCAGACTGTCAGCAGTGAAATAATGGCACATTAAGACAAACCGCATGAAGAGACTTCCTCATTATCACATCATTCCATAAAGCACCAGGACTTATGATTTATCCTTATGAGCGTTTTTACAGAAACATATGCTGGGACTAAAAGTGACGAGAGGCTGAGAAATTAACAAAACAAAGGCAGCTGGAGGCCCAAGATATATTCACCTGACACCGTGAAAAGGGAATGGGTTTGACCTTTTCTTGGAAATGAAGATGATAGCAAGTCAGTAGTATGCGCCGTGGTGCTGGTATCAAAATATGCAACACAGTTCTCCATCCATTACTTGCAGGAGACATTTTAAAAACCTGATTAAGGAATGCTGTGTTAATAGATGCGATGCCACAGAAGGAAGGCAGGCTGTGCGACTTATTGTGAAGTGCTTACTCCTCAAAGTGTTGCATTGAAACTTGCAAATGATCAGTTGAATGTTTTCAACATTCTGGCCGGCGAAGCGCATCTGCATTATTGCCATGAAGTATGATGTTAGCTCTCATTGCTTTGTTTTACTCCAGATATTCTTCTGGCTGAGCGGTAAATGTGAAATTTAAATGTTCAAAATGTGCTGCTGATGGCAGGTCTTGTTGTCACAAGGTAGAAAGGCACAGAAGCTCAGCACTTTGCACGCAGTCTATCTCACAAGCTTGTATCGATGTAAATGCCCCTTTTTTAAGGCCCAGGAATGCTGGGGCGGAGTGGTATGCAACAAGTGTTATAGTTTCATCGGATTGGCGTCTCATTTTTTGGGTAAGCCTTGAGCTGTTCCTGGCGTTGTTTCTCCAATCCTCACTGAGCAAGGGTTGATCCCATGGTTTGATTAGGGATATGAGCCATGAACAGGCAGATTGTTGTGGAATATAATTCCGCTGTTGTTGATCCCTCGTACCTCCAGGCTGCCCAGTTTGGCGCTGCTAGATCTACTCTTCTTTCCCAGTTAGCACACTAGTAGAGCAATGCCATGCAATTCCAGAGTTTATTTACTTGAGCTGGGACCTTCTGCACCTTACGCCCTTGCAGTTTTTATGAAGTTTGGACCATTCTATTGGAAGATGCGGTTCCTGACCGACTATCCACCACCACCACCGCTTCCCCCCCCCCCCCACCCTCACCAAATTGCTGTGATCGACGGAGGAACCTGATCCCAATTTGGGAACTGAATGTAAAACAGCTGGCTGCTCCTGGAATCCTCCCATTGACATATCTCTAAATGTAAGAAGGAAATTCTGTTCAAGCTTCACTAGTTAGGTTTTTTTATTTCTGATGAAGGGTCTAGGCCCGAAACGTCAGCCTTCCTGCTCCTATGATGCTGCTTGGCCTGCTGTGTTCATCCAGCTCTACACCTTGTTGTCGCTAGTTAGGTGTTGTGTTGTAAGTTGGCTATGCTTTTAACTGCATTGCTCAGCATTGTGTCCGTGCTAAAACGCAGTAGAGTACTTTTCACGTTGTCATAAATGCTTTTATGTATTCAAAATTAAAGCAAATGCTGGTTGTGGACTCTAACATTCTAATCTGAAAAGGCTCAAATGCTCATAGTCCCTTTAAGATGGTAAAAAAAAGGCTCTCAGCAGCTTCCACTTGGAGAATAATAGAAACGAAAACCTCCACATACTGCTACACTGTTTGGGCTTGGCATTGTGTAGGGACAGGTGAAAAAAACACTTCTTTTCAGTTTCAATACATTCTATTGTTAGCATTTTCTTTTTTTAAGCATGATGAACCCTATTCTGAATACTTGACTGAGTTTTATAAGATCCATAGCCACTTACCTCAGCAGGGGGTAGTGTTCACACTTGGATTTACAATTGTAAGAGGATACGAAATAATCATCTGCATTTCTGGTTGGAGTGAATGTTTGTTTTTTTTCAACTGGTTGACCAAATGATTGGAGTTAAATGTTTTAAACAAGTTTTACCAAAGAGAGCCTTTCTCAGTAATAAGCGAGTACAATGTCTTTGAGCATCACCTGCGTCAACAATAAAGCACTTAGCGAAGTTTTCACTGTTGCAAATGTTAAGTTGCCTCAAAGTACCGCTCACCAGCTTTTTGACTATCGCTTCTCTTTGCATTAAATGAGTTCCAACTCATCGGCCCATGTCCCCTCCAGAGCAATAGGCCTGATCCACCCATCTCTTCCAACTCACAGACTGTAATAAATCTGTTGTCAGCAAACGGAATTCACATTTTCCCTTCTCATTTATACATCTACCCAATTGTGTCGCTTCACTGTGGTTCTGAAACTTTTTCCAGATTTGCATCCCAGCTTCCTTCATTTCACTAAGTTGTTGGGTAAAGCCAGTCAGCTGAAACAGTTATTGAATTTTAATAACACTAACTACCAGCAAGAAATATTAATATCTGGCATGTCTGGATAGCATTTACGGAGAGCTAACTCCCAGCTTGTGTTTTCTTCTTCATTTGCGGAATGTGAGCGTCGCTGTCTGGGCCAGCATTTATTGCCCGTCCCTAGTTGCCCTTGAGAAGGTGGTGGTGAGCTGCCTTCTTGAACCGCTGCAGTCCTCCTGCTGTGGGTTGACCCACAATGCCATTAGGGAGGGAATTCCAGGATTTTGACCCAGGAACAGCGAAGGAACGGTGATATATTTCCAAGTCAGGATGGTGAGTGGTTTAGAGGGGGATCTTGGAGATGGTGGTGTTCCCATATATCTGCTGCCCTTGTCCTTCCGGATGGAAGTGGTCGTGGGTTTGGAAGGTGGTGTCTGAGGATCTCTGGTGAATTTTTGCAGTGCATCTTGTAGATAGTACACACTGCTGCTACTGAACGTCGATCGTGGAGGGAGTGGATGCTTGTGGATGTAGTTCCAATCAAGTGGGCTGCTTTGTCCTGGATGGTGTCAAGCTTCTTGAGTGTTGTTGGGGCTGCATTCATCCAGGCAAGTGGGGAGTGTTCCATCACACTCCTGACTTGTGCCTTGTAGATGGTGGACAGGCTTTGAGGAGTCAGCAGGTGAGTTACTCACTGCAGTATTCCTAGCCTCTGACCCACTGTTGTAGCCACTGTGTTTATCTGGTGAGTTCAGTTGAGTTTCAGGTCAATGATAACCCCCAGGATGTTGATAGTGGGGGATTCAGTGATGGTAACACTATCGAATGTCAAGGGGTGGTGGTTAGATTTGTCTGTCTCTTCTTGGTGATGGTCATAGCCTGGCATTGGTGTGGCGCGAATGTCACTTTTTCTGCTTTACTGCTAGAGGAAAAAGAAGAATATTTCCTGGACTGAGGAATGAACGAGTTTGTGCTGTCTCAAAGATTTGAAAGGACAAGGGAACTTGCATCAAGGAAAGCTGCTTTGAATTCTGCCTTAATAATTAAAGAGAATGGAAGCATAAATCTGACTTAGTTTTGTTCATCAGAAGAGAAAATAGCAACAGTTGTTATTTTTTCAAATGTTTTTATTGAGATCCTGTTAATTGAGGGGCGATTACAGTATCTCTTACTGAAGATTTCTTTATCAGTGCAATTATTCATGATTGTGACCTTTGAAATTTCATCGATTCTGAAATGAGAGGCATCAAAAACATGTTCAAAGAAACTGAGTAAAAACCCGAATCAG
>NW_025977907.1:0-6746 GCF_021869965.1 Rhincodon typus | reverse complement strand
TCAGACGACATGTCCATCCTGGGCCTCCTGCAGTGCCACAACGATGCCACCTGAAGGTTGCAGGAACAGCACCTCATATTCTGCTTGGGAACCCTGCAGCCCAATGGTATCAATGTGGACTTCACAAGCTTCAAAATCTCCCGTCCCCCGACCGCACCTCAAAACCAGCCCAGCTTGTCCCCTCCTCCCTAACCTGTCCTTCCTCCCACCTATCCCCTCCTCCCATCTCAAGTCCCACCCCCACTTCCTACCTACTCGCCTCATCCCGCCTCCTTGACCTGTCCGTCCTCCCTGGACTGACCTATCCCCTCCCTAACTCCCCACCTACACTCACCTTTACTGGCTCCATCCCTGCCTCTTTGACCTGTCTGTCTCCTCTCCACCTATTTTCTCCTCTATCCATCTTCTATCCGCCTCCCCCTCTCTCCCTATTTATTTCAGAACCCCCTTCCCCTCCCCCATTTCTGAAGAAGGGTCTAGGCCCAAAATGTCAGCTTTCCTGCTCCTCTGATGCTGCTTGGCCTGCTGTGTTCATCCAGCTCTACACCTTGTTATCTCATCTTCCTATCTGGCAGGTTTGCTCTCTGATACTCATTGATTCCAGTTTTGCTCCGGCTCCTTGATGCCACAATCAGTAAAATGCAGCCTTGATGTCAAGGGCTGTCACTCTCACCTCACCTCTGGAATTCAGCTCTTTTGTCCATGTTTGAGCCAAGGCTGTAATGAGATCAGGAGTTGAGTGGCCCTGGTGGAACCCAAACTGGGCGTCACTGAGTAGGTTATTGCTGAGCAGGTGTTGCTTGATAGCACAGCTCGTGACACCTTCCATCACTTTACTGAAGATTGAGAGGAAACTGATGGGCAGTAAATGGCCGGGTTGGATTTGTCCTGCTTTTTATGTACAGGACATAACTGGGTAGGTTTCCACATTGTCAGTGTTGGAACTGTATCGTAAGAGCTTGGCTAGGGGAGTGAGGGGTAGAATGAAGGAAGTGTGCGAAGGTTGGTGCGTGGTGTTGGGGGAGGAGAAAGAAACAAGTGGTTAAAGAAGTAGATGAGGTTGATGAATGGAATGGGAGCATATGGGTAAAGGGTTAGAGTTAAAGGTGCGAGGTGGACAGTGAATGAAGTCACTGGCTAAAAGGGGTTGGGTAAATGGGAGGGGGCATTTGCAGCAAGTGAGTAAAATGGAGGTGAGGTAAATGGGTGAGGGGGGAGAATAAACAAGTGGATGAGATGTGGGGGTGGGGCGTATGAGGTAAATGGGCCAGAGGGGGAGAAAGAAGTCAGTGATAAAAAATAGATACTCAGTCAAACCTCACTCAATCATCAGAGATAGTAAGAACTGCCGATGCTGGAGTCAGAGATAACACAGTGTGGAGCTGGAGGAACACAGCGGGCCAGGCAGCATCAGAGAAGCAGAAGAGCTGAAGTTCCGGGTCAGGACCCTTCAGAAATTTTCTCCAGCTCCACGCCTTGTTATCTCTCATTCAATCATCAGCTTCCTCTCACCCTGGGTCACAAATTTGGAATCTAGACACCACCCCAGGAGCTCCGCTCCTGCATTCAAGAAAATGATCCCCTTCCCTTTGCACTCCTCCTCCTTTCCACTCCCCTCCCCTCCCACTTCTCTTCCCCCCTTCCTCCAACTCTTCCTCCTGACCCTTCCCCCCATTCACCTCCCTCTCCTCTCCTCTCCACCTCCCTTCCCGCCCTCAGTTTCCCCTCCCCCTCCTTCTCCTCCCTCCTCCGTCTCTCCGCCCTCCCCCACTCCATCCACCCTCCCTGACCTCCCCTCAGTCATGCCACCTGGCATGGTGTTGTGTTTTTGGTGAACCTGTTGGTGAGGAGCCGCTCTCCTGCTCTATGCTGCCCATCGATGTCCTGCTGCTGTCCTCTGGCACCTTCAGCCGCCGTGATGTTAGACCCAGAGCTCGGACTGGACAGGGACAACCTGTAGCTCATCACTCCTCAGCCTTTTCTCCAGGAGCTGACCAAAAACCGAGTGTTGTAGACTGGCACTTGCCAAGGTCCAGGACTAAGTGCCAAGGGATGGGCAGAGGGGCGGGGGGGCGGGAAAGGGCACAGTTCAACACCCTCCAGCCCTGATACCCCGAGGAGCTGGGGACCTGTGGACCCGGCCTCAGGCTTCGAGCTCATCAAAATGTTGTGTATATTGTAATTGGATTCAGCTCCCAGTGTGCTACAGGCATAACACAGAAAAAGAAACAGTTTCCTTTCTGCATTCTGTGTATTACCCATTTTGGAATGTTCTTTTAGGCATTTGATGAATTTTGGAGGATGACACCGGTGTGATCAACAGCGAGGAGGGAAGCTACAGGATGATATAGATGGGCTGAACAGTAGTAAATGGGATTTAATCCCAAAAGGGGTGAGGTGATGCATTTTGGAAAGACCAGGTTAAGGGAGTACACATTGAATGGTAGAACCCTACGAAGTACAGGGGGTCAAAGGAACCTTGGTGCACGTGTCCATAGATCCTGGAAGGCAGCAGGACAGGTAGATAAGGTGGTTCAGGAGGCTTATGGGATACTTGCCTTTATTAGGTGAGACATTGAATACAAGAGCAGGGAGGTTATGATGGAGCTGTATATAATGTTAATTAGGTCACAGTTGGTGTACTGTGTGTCGTTCTGGTCACCACATGATAGAGAGGAAGTGATTACACTAGAGACGGCACAGAGGAGATTCCCCAAAGCGTGTTGCCTGGGCTGGAGTGATTCAGATATAAATACTGACACAATAGGCTGGGGGAATGTTTTCCTCAAAACAGAGAAAGCTGAGGCAGGGGAGTGTCTGATTGAGGTGAAGAGCACAGATAGGGGAGACAGGAAGAAAACTTCTCTCTTTTGCAGAGAGATCAAGAACCAGGGGGCATACAGTTAAGGGAAGGTAACTCAGGGTCTAAATGGGTGGTTAGAGGCGAGAACTATCACAACATTTAAGAAACATGCAGATGAGCATTTGAAGTATCATTGCAGACGAGGCTACAGGCCCACAGCTGGATAATAGAACTGCAGTGGATAGGAGCTGGAGAACTGCTGCAGACATGATGGACCAAATAGCCTCTTTCCATGCTATAAAACTCCTCTTCTCTATGACCCACACCCGGATCCAGTTTTAGTTTCCTGACGTCAGAAAAGATACAGTGACACTGGAAACATTTCTAAGAAGAAGCACCTGATGGATTTCTAAATGAAATGTTCTTCCTTTGAGGGAAGGCTGTGCACAGAAATCATCAACAGATTGGATACTGAGAGGGTGGTTCCTCTTTTGAAGAGTCTGAGGCAGTTATCATAAGACCACAGGATATAGCAGCAGAAGTAGGCCATTCAGCCCATCAAGTCTGGTCCACCAGTCAATGAGATCATGGATGATCTGATAATTTTCAAGTTCATTTTTCTGCCTTTTCCCCATAACCCTTGAAACCTACAACTGATTAATTACACTTAATGACCCAGCCTCAACAACCCTTTGCTGTAAAGAATTCGACAGATTCATTACCTTCTGAGAGAAGAAATTCCTCACATCGCTGTCCTAAATGTGTGACCCCTTACTCTGAGATGACACCCTCTGGTCCTAGGGTCTCCCACAACAGGAAACAGCCTCTCCACATCTACCCCGTTAAGACCCCTAAGAAGGTTGCATGTTTCAATAGAATCCCTACAGTGCAGAAAGAGACCATTCAGCCCATCGACCTACACCAATCATCTGAAGAGCGTCCCACCCAGACTCCCACACTTTCCACAGCTAACTCACCTAGCCTGCACACTATGGGCAATTTAGCAAGGCCAATCCATCCTAACCTGCATGTCATTGGACTGTGGGAGGAAACCCACACAGACACAGGGAGAATACGCAAACTCCACACAGACAGTCACCTGAGGGAGGGATCAAACCCGAGTCTCTGGTGCCGTGAGGCAGCAGTGCTAACTACTGAGCCACCTTGCCTCTCACTCTTCTAAACTCTAATGAATACAGGCCCATCCTAATCAACCTCTCCTCATAAGACAGTCCCTCCGTACCTGGTATTAGTTGAGTGACCCCTCTCTCGACTGCCTCCAAGGTCAATACATCATTCCTTAAATAACAGGCCAAAAACTGCTCACTGTACTCCAGCTGTGGTCTGACTTTTAAATTCTACTAGCCTCTCATTTAAGGCTGTGATGAGGACACTTTATTTTAGGATCATAAGAACATGAAGAGGCTGTTCAGCCGCTCGAGTCTGTTCCATCATTCCATGAGACCATCTGTGGCTTAATTCCATACACTTGCCTTTGGCCCAAAAACCTTTAATCCCTTTGCTTAACAAAAATGTATCTATCTCAGATTTAGAATTAACTAATCCAGTATCCATTGCAATTTCTGGAAGAGAGTTCCAAACATTTACCACCCTTTGTGTATAGAAGTGCTTCCTAACATCTCTCCTGAATGGTCTGGCCCTAATTCTTAGATTTGCCTCCAGTTCTAGAATCCCGAACCAGCGGAAATAGTTTATCTACCCTTTCTTTTCCTGTTAATATTTTGAAGATTTCGAACAGATCACCCCTTAGCCTTCTAAATTTTAGAGAAAACAGACCTAATTTGTATAATCACTCCTCATCATTTAACCCAGAAATTATCCTTGTAAACCTATGTTATACTCCCTCCAAGACCAATACATCCTTCCTAAGATGTGTTGCCCAGATCTGCTCGCAATAATCCAAGTGGGGTCTAACCAGTGTTTTGGATAACCACAACATAACTTCTGCATCCTTACAATCCAGTTTCCTAGATGTAAAGGCCAGAATTCTACTAGCTTTCTTGACTATTTTCTGTGTCTGTTCATAACATTTTAAAGATCTACACACCTGAAGTCTCTTTGGAAATTCACTGTGTTTAACTTCATACCATCTAGAAAATACCCTGAGCTATCCTTTCTCGATCTAAAATGGATAACTCACACTTGCTTACATTAAAATCCATCAGCCACAGTTTTGCCTGTTTACTTTGTAACTTTATGCTATCATCTATACAGGAGAGGCAATGGCCTAGTGGTATTACTGCTAGATTATAAATCTAGACACCCAGATAACGTTATGGGGACACGTGTTTGAATCCTGCCACGGCAGTTGGTCGAATTTGAATCCAATAGTAATCTGGAAATAAGAGTCTGATCTCATGATGACTACAAATCCATTGCTGATTGTCAGGAAAAACCAATCTGCTTCATTATTGCCCTTTAGGGAAGGAAACCGTCATCCTTACCTGATCTGGCCTACATGTGACTCCAGACCCACAGCAATGTGGTTGACTCTTAACTGCCCTCTGGGCAATTAGGGATGGGCAATGAAAGCTGGCCCAACTGATGATGCCCACATCCCATAAATGAACTTTTAAGAAAACACTGTCTACACTGCTGCCTAATTTTGTGTCACCAATAAATTTTGAATATAACTTTCTCTGCAATTATCCAGGTTGTTAATAAACATTGTGTAAACTGAAACCCTCACACAGATTCACACAGACACCACTGTGTCATATCCTGCCAATGTGAGTCCTTAACTATTACTGTCACTTGCTACTCAACCAATTTCCCAGCCCTATCAGTAATTTGTCCTAAATTCCATGAGTTTCTACCTTAGTTAACAGTGGGGAATTTTATCAAATGCCTCTGGAAGTCCATATAAACAACATCCATAGACATTCCACACCTTAGTCATCCATTCAAAAAATTCAATAAGATTTGTCAGGCATGACCTATCTGTCATGTATCCATGCTGGCTCTCTCTTATTAACTGAAAATGTTCGAGGTTATTCTATTCTTTATTGTCAACTCCAACAATTTCCCGACCACAGATTTTTGGGAAATTGGCCTGTAAATCCCTCTTTCATCCTCCTTAAAAACTGGAGTGACATCATGCAATTTTCCAATCCAGAGGGACGACTCTTGTAGCTAGGGATCTCTGAAAGGGGTGTCTACAAAGTGCTCCCCTACTTTTTACAGAAACCGCCAGGTCCTGGGGGGATTTGCCACTCTTTAATTCCATTAATTTCCTCATTGCCGATGTTCTACATAACCTTGATTTTACTCAGTCCCCAATGCAGTATTAATTTCCTCGGGACTTCTGGAAAGCTATCCTCACGGAGGTTGTTAATCTGTGCAATTCTCACCCCCAAGACAGAAGTGGAATTTGGGTCATTGAATCTCTGCAAGGCTGAGTTGGACAAAGTTTTGATCAAAACAGACATGAAAGTGGAGTTGAGGCCACAATCAGTTTATCCATGACATTATTGAATTGTCAGCAAGCTGAAGGGGCCACCAGTTCTACTCTTAATTCTTGTGTTCTGTCTAGAACCCTCCCCTCTCTATCTGCACTCTGGGTTTGTGTCTGTGTGGATGTGCCTCTCATTTTATAATTAATGTAGCCCTTTGATTATCCTTGCTTGTAGTAGATGCCATTGTACCACTAAACATGAAATTGAGAACAGTTTGAGGATGAGACAATTTGATCATTTTGACTTCCCTGCTCCTCAGATGCTGCCTGACCTGCTGTGCTTTTCCAGCGCCACATTTTTTGACTCAATCATTTTCTCACTCACTCATCCCCAGAGACAACATAGAACATAGAACATAGAACATAGAACATTACAGCGCAGTACAGGCCCTTCGGCCCTCGATGTTGCGCCGACCTGTGAAAACCAATCTGAAGCCCATCTAACCTAAACTATTCCATTATCATCCA
>NW_025977906.1:2153-6746 GCF_021869965.1 Rhincodon typus | reverse complement strand
GTTATATTTAAAGGGGTCTCTGTGCTTGAGTGTATTTACAGGGGGCTCTTTTTCGCGTTTGTTTAACAGAGATTCTGCGTTGGAGATTACTTACAGAAGGCTTTGTGTTTCACGGTTCATTTACAGGGATGTCTAAGTTTTAGGGATTATTAATAGTGATCTCTGTGTTTTACAGTTACTTGAAAGGGGACTCTGCCTTCAGGTTTCTGTACCGGGTCTCTGTGTCTTCTGCTTTCTGTACCCGAGGATCTGTGTCTTCGTTAGGAGTAGGGTTAAAGCGAAATTCGGTTTCGGACTAAGGTTATGGTTAGTGTAGGGATGAGGCTTGCGTTATGGGGCTAAGGGTAGGTGTGAGGGCTGAGGCTAGAGTTCGAGGTAAGGTTAGTGTCAGCGTTGGGACTGAGGGTTATGGTTTGGGTTCGGCCTGAGGTTAGGATTTGGGCTGACGTTGGAGTTAGGGTTTACATGAGGGCTAGCGTTCAGGCTGAATCTCGGGCTCGGGTTATGGTTAACGTTATTTCTGAGGGTAGTATGGAAGAAAGCAGCTTCGCATATCCAGAGGCAGAGCTCGAGGGAGAGGAACTGTGTATTCTACAGGAGACACGGGAAGTATTGGAAACTAAACAGGTCAAATAATATTACAGATTAGTTGACAATTAAAGATTATTGTCCTGAGGGAATGCCTCATTGTCAGAGGGTCTGCCTGAAGCCGTCCCATTTTCTTGTAGGTCAGTACTGAAGGAGTGCAACATTGTCAGAGGATGAAATTCAGGACTTTAACATTTACTGTATAAATCCTACCTCGGTTTGACTTTCGAAAGTGCACAACTGTATCTGTATACAATTGTATTTACCAATCCTCAGCCCACTTCCCCATCTGATCGAGAAGCCGCTGTAAATTATGGTAACGTTCTCTGCTATCAATGACATCTCCAACTTTTGCATTATCCACAAACTTACTCATCATGCCTTGTACATTCACATCCAGATCTTTCACATAAGTAACAAATAACAAAGGTCCCAGCACCGACCCCTGTGGCACACAATTGCTGCAATACCTCCAGTGTGGACCCTTTGACAATTAGGCACTGCTTCAATGCTGAAGATCTGACAGTACTTACTATCTGACAATGAGGCACTCCCTCAGTCTGACATTCTCACAGTGCTGCAATCTTGTCGCACTCCAACAAGTCTGACCCCTTGAGAATGAGACACTGCCTCAAGATTGACCCTGTCACAATAACGCACCACAACAGTTCTGACACTTTGGTGGTGCTGCATTACCTCAATACAGACCATATACATGTGAGGCACTTCCACAGTTCTCACCTGCCTATAATGAGGCGCTACCTCATTATTGACTCTCTGACTCTCCAGCAGTTCTATCCCTCTGACAGTGCTTCAGTGCTGGCCTGGAACAGCTAACAGGGTCTCATTTTCCTCATTGATAGTAGGAACTGCAGATGCTGGAGAATCTGAGATAAAAAGTTGTAGAGCTGGATGAACACAGCAGGCCAAGCAACATCAGAGGAGCAGGAAGGCTGACATTTCGGGCCTAGACCCTTCTTCAGAAATGGGGGAGGGGAAGGGAATTCTGAAATAAATAGGGAGAGAGGGAGAGGTGGATCGAAGATGGATACAGGAGAAGATATTTGGAGAGGAGACAGACAGGTCAAAGCGGCGGTGTTGGAGCCAGTAAAGGTGAGTGTAGGTGGGGAATCAGGAAGGACGGACAGGTCAAGGGGGCGGGATGAGGTTAGTAGGTAGGAGATGGGATTGGGGCTTGAAGTGGGAGGAGGGGATAGGTGGGAGGAAGGACCGGTTGGGGAGGCGGGGACGAGCTGGGCTGGTTTTGGGATGTGGTAGGGGGAGGGGAGATTTTGAAGCTTGTGAAATCCACATTGACAACATTGGGCTGCAGAGGTACCAAGTGGAATATGCGTTGCTGTCCTGCAACCTTCGGGTGGCACCGTTGTGGCACTGCAGGAGGCCCAGGATGGACGTGTCGTCTGAGGAATGGGAGGGGGAGTTGAAATGGTTAGTGACTGGGAGGCGCAGTTGTTTCGTGCGAACCGAGCGTAGGTGTTCTGCAAAGCGGTCCCCAAGCCTCAAGTTGGTTTCCCCGATGTCGAGGAGGCTACAACGGGAACAGCGGATGCAGTATACCACATTGGCAGATGTGCAGGTGAACATCTGCTTGATGTGGAAAGTCTTTTTGGGGCCTGAGTTGGGGTTGATTGGGGAGGTGTAGGGGCAGGTGTCACAATTCCTGCAGTTGCAGGGAAAAGGTTCCGGGTAGGGTGGGACTGGAGGTAAGTGTGGAGTGGTCCCTCCAGAAAACAGATAAAGGTGGGGAAGGAAAAATGCCTTTGGTTGTGGGGTCGGATTGCAGATGGCGGAAGTGTCGCAGATGCTGCCAGACCTGCTGAGCTTTTCCAGCAACTATGTTTTTGTTCCTGATTTTGCTGCATCCGCAGTTCAATTAGTTTTTACTATGTTTTAGTGCTTATATATAGGGGGCTCTGTACTTCAGAGTTTATACACTGGGACTCCTCTATTTTAGGGTTGATTTAACAGGGGCTGATGAAGTTATTTTCACGAACGTACTTATTTCAGCGAGATAAGCATATCAGAAGACTAAAATCTCACCTTCACCAGATGACCTAACATTTGATGCTGGTTAATTTAAAATGCTTATTTCAGCGTGTTAAGAAACTCAAAAGCAAAAAATCTGAACTTCACCAAATCACAAAATTTTTTGTTTGTTTGACTAACATGCTTATTTCAGCGAGTTCAGCACTTCAGAAGATCAAAATCTCAACTTCACCAAATGACACAACTTTTGATGTTGTTTTGATTAACGTGCTTATTTCTGCGAGATAAGCATGGCAGTGGACCAAAATCATAACTTCAACAAGACACTCAACTTTTTATGCTGTTTTGACAACATGCTTATTTCAGTGAGATAAGCACGTCAGAAGACCAAAATCTGAACTTCACTAAATGTCTCAAATTTTGATGTTCGATTGACTAACAGGTTTCTGCCAGTGAAATAAGCACTTCAGAAGTGAACAATCTCGACTTCAATCTTCAATCTCGACTCAACTTTTGATGTTGTTTTGAGTAACATGCATATTTGAGTGAGACAAGCACTTCAGAAGGCCAAAATAAGAACGTCACCAAATGACTCAAGTTTTGATGTTGGTTCGACTAACATGCTTACTTCAGTGAGATAAGCACTTCAGAACTCAAAAGGCTTAACGTCAACAAATGACTTAATTTTTGATGCTGTTTTGACTAACATGCTTATTTCACTCAGATAAGCACATCAGAAGACCAATATCTGAACTTCACCAAATGAGTTAGTTTTTGATGTTGGTTTGAATGACATGCTTATTTCATTGAGTTAAGCACGTCAGAAGGTCGAAATCTGAACTTCACCAATTGACTCAACTGTTGATGTTCTTTTGACTAACATGCTTATTTCAGCTGGTTGAGCACTTCAGAAGGCCAAAATCTCAACTTCACCAAATGACTCAACTTTTGATGCTGGTTGGATTAAAATGCTTATTTCAGCGAGTTAAGCACTTCAGAAGTCCAAAATCTGACTTCACAAAATGACTCAAGTTTTAATGTTGGTTTGACTGACATGCTTATTTCAGTGAGATAAGCATTCAGAAATCAAATCAAATCAAAAATCTCAAGCCTTTGGTGTGGCACATTGTCAAATGCCTTCTGGAAATCCAGATACACGACATCCACCGGTTCCCCTTTGTCCACCATGCAATTAATATCCTCAAAGAATTCCACCAAGTTAATTCAACATGACCTACCCTTCATGAACCAATGCTGGGTATTCCCAATGGGCCAATTTATATCTAGTTGTCTTGCTATTATCTTCCTTAATGATGGATTCCAGCATTTTCCCCACAACTGAAGTTAAGCTAACGAGCCTGTAGTTCCCTGCTTTTTGTCTACTTCCGTTTTTAAACAGTGGCGTCACATTGGCTGTTTTCCAATCTGCGGGAACCACCCCACAGTCTTTTGCATTTTGCTCAATAATTATTTGGGCAAGTTTCTTTGCTTTTGTATTAAAGGTCCTCTTTAGCAATGCACTCACAAGCGCTCCATATCACCACTCTCGCGCTCTCATTCATTCATATATTTATTGACCATTTATTAGCGTACGTATTAGTTTACTATTGCCGCATTTCATTCATTCATAAAACTGCGATCATGTCATACTTTTCACTATTAAAGGGAGACTGAATTAAAATGTTCCTTCCACCTCATTTACTGCCTTTTCACAGTTTTAATCCTCACAGCCTTATTTGCCTAACAGTTGCCAAACCTGTGTCTACATCAGAGTATATCCCTGAGTATGTTTTAATTTTCTAATCTATTCAGAACAATACCATCGTGTCAACCGAAGCTATGAAAGATCAGAATGTCAATCAGCCCTCAGCAACCGTCTCCCAGGATTTGAATTGCTTGCAGGACATCAAACAAGTTTTCAGCGTAAGCAGAGATAGTAGGAAATGCAGATTCTGGAGAATCTGAGATCACAAGATGTAGAGCTGGATGAACACAGCA
>NW_025977906.1:0-2053 GCF_021869965.1 Rhincodon typus | reverse complement strand
GTGAGTGTAGGTGGGGAGTTAGGGAGGGGATAGGTCAGTCCAGGGAGAACGGACAGATCAAGGGGGCGGGATGAGGTTAATAGGTGGGAAATGGGGGTGGCGCTTGAGGTGGGAGGAGGGGATAGGTGGGAGGAAGAACAGGTTAGGGAGGCGGGGACGAGCTGGACTCGTTTTGGGATGCGGTAGTGGGAGGGGAGATTTTGAAGCTTGTGAAATCTACATTGATACCATTGGGCTGCAGGGTTCCCAAGCGGAATATGAGTTGCTGTTCCTGCAACCTTCGGGTGGCATCGTTGTGGCACTGCAGGAGGCCCAGGATGGACATGTCGTCTGAGGAATGGGAGGGGGAGTTGAAATGGTTCACGACTGGGAGGTGCAGTTGTTTATTGTGAACCGAGCGCAGGTGTTCTGCAAAGGGGCCCCCGAGCCTCCGCTTGGTTTCACCGATGTAGAGGAAGCAACACCGGGTACAGCGGATGCAGTATACCACATTGGCAGATGTACAGGTGAACATCTGCTTGATGTGGAAAGTCTTCTTGGGGCCTGGGATGGAGGTGAGCGAGGAGGTATGGGTGCAGGTGTAGCACTTCGTGCGGTTGCAGGTAAAAGTGCCGTGTGTGGTGGAGCTGGAGGGGAGTGTGGAGTCGACAATGGAGTCACGGAGACAGTGGTCCCTCCGGAAAGCAGATAAGGGTGGGGAGGGAAAGATGTCTTTGGTGGTGGTGTCGGATTGCAGATGGCGGAAGTGTCGGAGGATGATGCATTGGATCTGGAGGTTGGCAGGGTGGAACGTGAGGACGAGGGGGATTCTTTTTTGGTTCTTATTGCGTGGACTGGGTGTGATGGATGAGTTGCGGGCGATGTGGGAGACACGGTTGAGGGTGTTCTCGACCACTGAGCGGGGGGAGTTACGTTCCTCGAAAAACGAGGACAACTGAGATGTGCGGGAGTGGAATGCGTCATCCTGGGAGCAGATGCGGCGGAGGCGAAGTAATTGGAAATAGGGGATAGCATTTTTGCAGGAAGCGGGGTGGGAGGAGGAGTATTCTAAGTAGCTGTGGGAGTCAGTGGGCTTGAAATGAATATCGGTTTATAGGTGGTTGCCCGATATGGAGACAGAGAGGCCAGGAAGGAGAGAGAGGTGTTCGAGATGGTCAAGGTAAACTTAAGGTTGGGGTGGAAGGTGTTCGTGAAGTGGATGAACTGTTCGAGCTCCTCGTGGGAGCACGAGGCGGCGCCGATACAGTCATCAATGTAACGGAACAGGTGGGGTTTAGGGCCGGTGTAGGTACGGAAGAGGGATTGTTCCACGTAACCGACAAAGAGGCAGGCGTAGCTTGGGTTTCCAGCTTCAAAATCTCCACTCCCCCTCCCGCATCCCAAAACCAGTCCAGCTCGTCCCTGCCTCCCTAACCTGTTCTTCCTCCCACCTATCGCCTCTTCCCACCTCAAGCCGCACCCCCATCTCCTACCGACTAACCTCATCCCACCCCCTTGACCGGTCTGTCCTCCCTGGACTGACCTACCCCCTCCATAACTCCCCACCTACACTCACCTTTTCTGGCCCCATCCCCGCCTCTTCGACCTGTTTGTTTCCTCTCCACCTATCCTCTCCTCTATCCATCTTCTATCCGCCTCCCACTCTCTCCCTATTTATTTCAGAATCCCCTTCCCCTCCCCCTTTTCTGATGAAGTGTCTAGGCCCGAAACGTCAGCCTTTCTGCTCCTATGATGCTGCTTGGCCTGCTGTGTTCATCTAAGTAGTAACAGTGCTGTTTTATTGGTGTTTGTAATAAATTTCAGGTAATTTTTGGATACACCAAATCGCAAAATTACAGAATGGGAAGGAGGCCATTTGGCCCATCATACTGACTTATCTCTATCATCTCATGCAAATCCTTTTCCCGCCTATCACCTGCACACCATTTTCATCCAATGCCCTCTGTAAGTCTCCATTGAAATTCATTCATCACATTTACTGCAGTGTCCTCCATAACCTAACTACACACTGTTTGATAAAGCTCTTCTACGAGCAGGGACATCTTCTCCCTCT
>NW_025977905.1:0-6748 GCF_021869965.1 Rhincodon typus | reverse complement strand
CTGGCTGCACACTCCAGGCACTGACCACCCTCTGTGTCCAAAAAAAAGGCCTGTGATTTAAGATTGAAATGACTTTTGGGTGTGTGTCCGATTTACTTGTTTACATTAACAATGAGACATGTTTTATCATGAGATGCAGTTTATTATCGTTGAAGCACAAGATGGATATATATGTGCGCAATTCTATAAAAACCATCTTTCCCTTTAATTTCCCGAGTAACATTATAGTTTTTTTTTACATTCATAGAATCCCTACAGTGTGGGAACAGGCCCTTCGTCCCAACAAGTCCACACCGACCCTTGGAGCATCCCACCCAGAGTCATCCCCATGTAACCACCTAACCTACACATGTCTGAAAACTATGGGCAATTTCCCATGGTCAATCCTCCTAACCTGCATATTTTTGGACTGTGGGAGGAAACCATAGTACCTGGAGGAAACCCACGCAGACACGGGGAGCATGTACAAACTTCACACAGACAGTTACCCGAGGGTGGAATGGAACCTGGGTCCCTGGTGCTATGTGGCCTCAGTGCTAGCCACTGAGCCACCGTGCCAAATCAAGGGGAATGAAGGGGTAACTACACTGGGTGTTGGTGTGGGAGTACTGTGCTCTGATGCATGATGAAGATAGTGCTCGTCCCTCCGTTACTGCCCTTTTAAACCCTCAATAAAGACGGGCAGCTGATGCTAACACTGCTGAGATGTGGGCAGCTTATTATTGGCGTTGGTTAAGCTTTCAATGGGCCCTATTGACCCTCACTCCATTGATATATAGGGTGTGCCTATTTCTGGTGCCCACCCACACTCTGTATACTGTGGGAGAAGAATCTTATTTTACCTTCTGCCTATCACTGGCGTGCACACCCTAGTGGGGCAAGTGACATCTAGCCACATATTTGACACCAGGCCAAGTCCATTGGTCGAAGAAAATTAACCCCAAATTCACTGGGGCACCATCCTGAAGGTAATGACACTGGACAGAAGCAGCCAGTACTGCATTTCCTGTAACTAGCCCATTCTGAATGTCGTCCATCTGTGGACACTGTACTTGCCATTGAAAAAGTGATGCACTCGGTGTTTTTTTTAAGCAGAATAACAAGCAAATGCTGAAAATCACATGACACTAGGTTATAGTCCAACAGGTTTATTTGAAATCACAAGCTTTTGGACCTCAGCTCCTTCCTCAGCTGTAGTGTGGAAGAGGAGGTATATCAACACTGAATTCTTAAGCAGAAAGGTAACAACACTAAAAATGGCTCACTGACCACCTCCTGTTCAATCTTTAATCAGTTAGAAAGGAGACACAGGTTTCTATTGATTAAAATGCAATCTCAGACTTTCTTTCAAGTCATTGCCCCAAGATAATTAACAGTTTTATCAGTGTACACAAGAGGTGACATCTCTCAGGCATGCACTTACTCACTCACTCACTCACTCACTCACACAGAGCACCAGGAGCCTGGGTTCAATTCCACCCTCAGGCAACTGTCTGTGTGGAGTTTGCACATTCTCCCCGTGTCTGCGTGGGTTTCCTCCGGGTGCTCCGGTTTCCTCTTAAAGTCCAAAGATGTGCAGGCTAGGTGGATTGGCCATGCTAAATTGCCCTAGCGCCGAGGGATGTGTCGATTAGGTTGGTTATAAGGGGATGGGTCTGGGTGAGATGCTCTGAGGGTCAGTGTAGACTTGTTGGGATGAAGGGCCTGTTTCCACACAGTTAGGATTCTGTGATCTGACTCCAGATTAAATCACAGACTGATTCTGAACAAAGCCTCGCACCTAAAATGTATTGTCTGACTTGAGATGTCACCTTTCGTGTATACTAATAAAACCTTTAATTATCTCAGGGCAATGACTTGAAAGAAATTCTGGGATTTGTATTTTAATCAGTAGAAACCTGTGTCTCCTTTCTAACTGATTAAAGATTGAATGGGAGGTGGTCAGCCAGCCAAATTTAGGGTTTTTAATCTTTCTGCTTTTATAAATTCTGTGTTGGTATACCTCCTCTTCCACACGACACCTGAGGAAGGAGCAGAGCTTTGAAAGCTCGTGTTTTCAATAAACCTGTTGGACCATAACCTGGTGTCGTGTGATTTTTGATCTTGTCCACCCCAGTCCAACACCGGCACCTCCACAAATAAAGTAAATGCTGTGCGAGTTACTTGTTGGGCTCTGAAAACAAAAACTTCAAGGTTTTAACAATCATCTGTGCAATTAGGGTCTTTGTTTTTAGAAAAACAGCCACAAAATTAGATGGAGCTGCAGTTTTGCTTAAAGCACCAGGATGTCTTCCTGACAATGTTCAGGGGGTGACCTACTCTCGGTATTTGAAGTTGGGTGTCACTCTTCATCACATCATTGTGCTGGGAAGAAATTTGTGGCCCTCCCCTCACCGAACACCAGGGAAAAATTGAGGAGCTTCCAGACTGAATCCACGGCATCAGGTGGGAGGAATGTATAACCTCACAGAGGATTACAGCATGGAAACAGGCCCTTCGATCCAACCTGTCCATGCTTCACATGTTTTCACAGTCCCATTTTCCTGCGTTTGGTCTGTATCCCTCTATACCCATCCCATCCATGTACCTGTCCAAATGTTTCTTCAATGACAAAATTGTGCTCGCCTCCCCACAATCTCTGGCAGCCCATTCCAGACACTCACCACCCTCTGTGTGAAAAAAATTGTACCTTTCAACCTTTTGTATCTCTCCCCTCTCACCTTAAATCTAGTTTCAGACTCCCCTACTTTGAGGAAATGTTGTTGGCTAGCTACCTTATCTATGCCTCTCAAGATTTTATAGACATCTGTAAAGTCACCCCTCGGTCTCCTATACTGCAGTGAACAAAGTCCCAGCCTAATCAGCCTCTCCTTATAACTCAAACCTTCCAGTCCAGGTAGCATCCCAGTAAATCTTTTCTGTCCTCTTTCTAGTTCGTAAAACAACGCGACGTGACAAGAACTACTTCCCCTTCCACCCAACAGAAAATAAAATGAAAGGGACCCACCATCCCCGGCCTTGTCAAGAACTGACCTGGGTGTCCCCGTTGGCTTCAGTCCCTTGGCCAGGGCTAATGCCGAGGTGGAATGAGCAGGTTTATCTCCATCATTACACTTGTTCCTTTTGAACGTCACTTCAAATCTATACTCACTTGTTCTTGCTCCTTTTAGATTGGAAACAGTTTCTCCCTTCCCACTCCAAAGATCCTGCTCCTGGTCTTGAAAACCCTCTGTCAGGTCTCCTTTTGGCCTTCCTTCTCTTCAAAGAGAGCCATCTCTTCAGTCTATCCCCGTGCGGGAAGTTCCTCATCCAAGGAGCCAGGCAGAGGGAGAGAAGAGAATCATTGCCACAGCAGACTGACCCCGAATGGCCACGTACGGTTTATTTAATCCTCATCTGTCTGCTGGGAGCTCCCACTTTATTCTAGAATTAGGCTGCGTTCAGGTCTCTCTCGCCATCTTTCTCCGTATTCCCTCCTCTACCCCATTCATTCCCTGGAAGGGCTAAATGCTGTACTAATGTGTTGAGTTTGAGGATGCTTAATGCAAGATTTTCCTTAGTGTTTTACAGTCACTGAATTATTTTTCTGTGCTCACTTTAGGAAGGACTGTGGGGACAGTGCACAAACAGCAAGATTCCAAAAGCGGCAACATACAGACAGGGTGGTAAAAAAGGCATTTAGCACGCTTGCCTTCATTGCTAAGTCCTTTGAGCACGGGAGTTGGGACATCATGTTGAGGTTGTACAGGACATTGGTGAAGCCTCTTCTGGAGTACTGTGTCAATTCTGATCGCCCAGTTATAGAAAGAATATTATAAAGCAAGAGACGGTTTAGATTTACCAGTATGTTGCCAGGTATGGAACGTTTGAGTTATAAAGAAAGGCTGGGACTTTTTTCACTGGAGCGTAGGAGTTTGAAAGGTGACCTTACAGAGGTTTACAAAATCATGTGGGTTAGAGATAAGGTGAATGGCAGTGTCTTTTCCCTAGGGTGGGGGAGTTCACTCTCCTTAATATCGGTACACTCAGGCAATGAAGGCCATCAATTTAACTGGGACAAGGTAACCATAGTCGCCCAAGCCAAACATAGACACCTTAGGGAATTCCTAAAGGCATGGTTCTCCACCTGTAATGCAATCAACAAACATGTAGAATTGGACCCCACACAGATCAAAACCGGAAATGACTGTACTCACCATAATGGTCCAGACAGTGTAAATTCCAAGTGGATTAGAATAACATCACTTCATCAGGGGCTCCACTGATAATGTTACCTAGCATGGTGACGAAACATCTGAACGAGAACAAGCCAGCTCAGCGAGCAAGTAAACAATCTCATCCAGAGCCCGAGCTACAGACCTTTGCCAAAACTTTGAACTAGTGGGCATCTTTTTAAGGTGAGGGGAGAAAGATTTAAGTAAGACATGAGGGTAACGTTTTTACACAGAGAGTCGTTCGTGGGTGGAATGAACTTCCAGAGGGTGGGTACAGTTACAATATTTAAAAGACATTTGGATAAGTATATGACTAGGAAAGGTTTGGAGGGATGTGGGCCAAGAGAAGGCAGGTGGGACTAGTTCAATTTGGGATTATGTACAGCATGGACTGGTTGGGCCGAAGGGTCTGTTTCCATCCTATATGATTCTACACTGACTGTTCACCAGTACAGATCCTGTGTCTCCTTCTCACTGTCTCCTCTCCACCTTTCCCTGTTTCGTTCACTAGCAAACCCCCCCCAGCCCCATCCCCCACTTTTCTCTCTCTGCTCTTGTTTCCCCACCTTCTGGAAAAATGGACGTTCTCACATAGGTCAATGTGTGCCATCAAAACTTTGAAAACTATGTTCAAAATACACAGCGAGGTCAACGTCAGATTGCCACCATTCTCCTTTTTTAAAATAACAGCACAGGAACGAATTGTTAACCATTGTACATTTTGCGTTGACAGTTTACATTTCCATTGCTCCTTGGGAAATATCTCAAAGTGCCCTCTGAATCTGGTTTGGCAGCTCACTCCCACCTCCTGACTGAGGCAACACAGTTCAGCATGACTTGTGCTTTGAAATTTGATTTCCAAGATAGCACCAGAGCGTGGCGATTCTGATAGAGCTCTCCTAAGCAGATCATCCTCTCACATCTTTTATATTCTCTTGTCAGACTTTTGAACGAACGTCTCACATATTAAAGCTGAACTCTCTCTGCGCCTTCGCTGTAGCTGTAACACTATATTCTGCATTCTGTTCTGTTACCCTGATGTACTTAAGTAAGGTATGATTTGTATGGTTAGCGCACAAAACTATACTTTTCACTGTAGAGATAACACAGTGTGGAGCTGGAGGAACACAGCAGGCCAAGCAGCATCAGAGGAGCAGGAAAGTTGACATTTCAGCTCGGGACCCTGCTTCAGAAATTTCCTGACCTGAAACGTCGACTGTCCTGCTCCTTTGATGCTGCCTGGCCTGCTGTGTTCCTCCAGCTCCACACTGTATCTCGGTACATGTGACAATAAATTAAATCAAAACGGAAAGGCTTTGGAATTCACCATAGAATATCCCGTCACTGACATGCTCTTGCATGTGAATGGATGTTACTGGTGGATTAATTCAATGCTAGCAATGCCAGTGAAGATCAAGAAACTGCAGGAATTCGTTGACTTGTTGGAGATAGTTATCACTTGGCACTTGTGTGGCACCAATATTTCTTACCACTTATTAGCCTAATCCAGATTTTCTCTTTTGCTGCATGCAGCCAGGGTTTGCTTCAATAACTGAGGAGCTGTGAACAGTACTGAATATTTGATAACCAACAGCAAACTGCTCCCCCTTTCTGATCTTAAGATAGAGGGGAAGGTCGTCGATGAAGAGGGTGAAGATGATCTGGGCTAGGATGCTACCCGGAGGAACTCCAGAAAGATACTCAAGACTGAGATGACTAGGCTCCACCAACCACAGCCTTTGTGCTGGGTATGACCCAGAAACAGTGGAGAGTTCCCAGTAGCTTAAATTTTACTTGTTATTACACCTATGCCTACCTATGCCCTCTAGAGGGTGCCATGCTACACTGTTCTGGCTGTAGCATTTTCACATGGTGACTCAGCACGGTTTCATGAGCTGCTTTATGAAATAAGCGTTGAACATTTCAATAATTCAGAGGCTTTACTGTGTCCACGCTCTTTTCTTTATGAAGTTAAGCCTCTTCACTCATTTTTTCGAGTCAATTTACTGCCATCATCCCTAACCTGGCAGGAACTTGCTTGATCTAGTCTGATGAAGTTAAACCATTTTGTAATCCAACGGGAGGAGGTTCTTTTCACTTATTCCACTGTAGCAACTTTGTCTGAGTTGCATCAACGTGATGGATTTGTTACGGGTCTATGAGGAAGATCCAGATGGTCAATCTCACAACTTTAAGATTCTAAGCTGTTCTTCCCCCAAGTCTACACAACAGGATTGAAGGCACATTGTTAACCCTTTCAGAGTATTGCACCTTTGTACAACAACTCATGGCCGTCTCCTATTTCTGCCCTGTAAGATTTTCCTGAGTGAGCTCCCACTTAAGCACCTATACCAATCACAGCCTTGATTCTTGCATATTTGTCAAATTTTTGTTTTTCTGAAGAAGGTTCCTGACCCGAAATAACAAGGTGTAGAGCTGGATGAACACAGCAGGCCAAGCAGCATCATAGGAGCAGAGAGGCTGACGTTTCGGGCCTAGACCCTTCATCAGAAAAGGGGGAGGGGAAGGGGGTT
>NW_025977904.1:0-6749 GCF_021869965.1 Rhincodon typus | reverse complement strand
GTCAGCCTTCCTGCTCCTCTGATGCTGCTTGGCCTGCTGTGTTCATCCAGCTCTACACCTTGTTATCTCAGATTCTCCAGCATCTGCAGTTCCTACTATCCCTGAATCTCTTCATCAATGTCAGCAAAACAAAAGTGTTGGTCATCAACTTCAGAAAGTGGAGTGGAGGACACACTCCTGTCTGCATCAATGGTGCTGAGGTGGAGATGGCCGAGAGCTTCAAGTTCCTAGGAGTAAATATCACCAACAATCTGTCCTGGTCCACCCACATTGATGCTTTGGTTAAGAAAGCACACCAATACCTCTATTTCCTCAGAAGGCTGAGGAAATATGGCATGTTCCCAATAACTCTTATCGATTTTTATAGATGCACCATAAAAAACATCCTATCCCGATGTATCACAGCTTGGTATGGCAACTGCTCTGCCCAAGACCACATGAAATTACAGGGATAGAAGGAACTGCAGATGCTGGAGAATCTGAGATAACAAGGTGTAGAGCTGGATGAACACAGCAGGCCAAGCAGCATCAGAGGAGCAGGAAGGATGACGTTTTGGGCTTAGACCCTTCTTCAGAAATGGGGGAGGGGAACGGGGTTCTGAAATAAATAGGGAGAGAGGGGGAGGCAGATAGAAGATGGATAGAGGAGAAGATAGGTGGAGAGGAGACAGACAGGTCAAAGAGGCGGGGATGAAGCCAGTAAAGGTGAGTGTGGGTGGGGAGTTAGGGAGGAGATAGGTCAGTCCAGGGAGGACAGAGAGGTCAAGGGGGCAGGAAGAGGTTAGTAGGTAGGTGATGGGGGTGGGGCTTGAGGTGGGAGGAGGGGATAGGTGAGAGGAAGGACAGGTTAGGGAGGCGGGGACAAGCTGGGCTGGTTTTGGGATGCAGTAGGGGGAGGGGAGATTTTGAAGCTTGTGAAGTCCACATTGATACCATGGGGCTGCAGGGTTCCCAAACGGAATATGAGGTGCTGTTCCTGCAACCCTCGGGTAGCATCGTTGTGGCACTGCAGGAGGCCCAGGATGGACATGTCGTCTGCGGAATGGGAGGGGGAGTTGAAATGGTTCGCGACTGGGAGGTGCAGTTGTTTAGTGCGAACCGAGCGTAGGTGTTCTGCAAAGCGGTCCCCAAGTCTCCGCTTGGTTTCCCCGATGTAGAGGTAGCCACACCGGGTACAGTGGATGCAGTATACCACATTAGCAGATGTGCAGGTGAACATCTGCTTGATGTGCAAAGTCTTCTTGGGGCCTGGTATGGGGGTGAGGGGGGAGGTGTAGGGGCAGGTGTAGCACTTCCTGCAGTTGCAGGGAAAAGTGCCGGGTGTGGTGGGACTGGAGGGGAGTGTGGAGCGGACAAGGGAGTCACGGAGAGAGTGGTCCCTCCGGAAAGCAGATAAGGGTGGGGAGGGAAAAATGTCTTTGGAGGTAGGGTCGGATTGCAGACGGCGGAAGTGTCGGAGGATGATGCGTTAGATCTGGAGGTTGGTGGGGTGGTACGTGAGGACGAGAGGGATTCTGTTTTGGTTGTTATTGTGGGGAGGGGGTGTGAGGGATGAGTTGATGACTTTCCACATCAAGCAGATGTTCACCTGCACATCTGCTAATGTGGTATACTGCATCCGCTGTTCCCGTTGTGGCCTCCTCTACATCGGGGAAACCAAGCGGAGGCTTGGGGACCGCTTTGCAGAACACCTACGCTCAGGTCGCATTAAACAACTGCACCTCCCAGTCACGAACCAATTCAACTCCCCCTCCCATTCCTCAGACGACATGTCCATCCTGGGCCTCCTGCAGTGCCACAACGATGCCACCCGAAGGTTGCAGGAACAGCAACTCATATTCCGCTTGGGAACCCTGCAGCCCAATGGTATCAACGTGGACTTCACAAGCTTCAAAATCTCCCCTCTCCCTACCGCATCCCAAAACCAGCCCAGCTTGTCCCCGCCTCCCTAACCTGTCCTTCCTCCCACCTATTCCCTCCTCCCACCTCAAGCCCCACCTCCATCTCCTACCTACTAACCTCTTCCTGCCCCCTTGACCTCTCTGTCCTCCCTGGACTGACCTATCTCCTCCCTAACTCCCCACCTACTCTCACCTTTACTGGCTTCATCCCCGCCTCTTTGACCTGTCTGTCTCCTCTCCACCCATCTTCTCCTCTATCCATCTTCTATCCGCCTCCCCCTCTCTCCCTATTTATTTCAGAACCCCCTTCCCCTCCCCCATTTCTGAAGAAGGGTCTAAGCCCGAAACATCAGCCTTCCTGCTCCTCTGATGCTGCTTGGCCTGCTGTGTTCATCCAGCTCTACACCTTGTTATATCTGAAATTACAGGGAGTTGTGAACACAGCCCAGTCCATCATGAAATCCAGCCTTCCTTCTATGGACTCTGTCTACGTTCCTTGTTGCCCTGAGAAAGCAGCTGTAGGATCATGCTCAATAACAACCGAGATCGGTGAGTGGTTAATAAAGCCACTTTATTGAGCATCAGCAGTAGCACAGGCAGCAATGGAATCCAAAGTACAGTTTTACAGTAGCCTCTTTTGCATACAGTTTTTACATACATTAAAATTTTAGCACTGTGGTGTCACACAGTTGTATCTATTGTACACAAGTTTACGCGACAACTGTCCTGGGGAAGCAGGAAATGGTTTAAGCACTTGCTAAATGCTGGCTGTTACTCCGGATGGAATTCGAATGTCTGTTGGGTGTGAACTTGCATAATTAAGAGGTGTTAGTCCTTTTGTCTTTAAAGTTAGCAATGTTAGTAAAAATACTAGATCTGTATGATATAAATAAGTAAGAAATTATATGTGTACTAAATAAATGTATAGAGGATATTAAACTGATCTCCTGCAGCTGGGTCGTGACATTTCATTTACTATTGCCGGTTTTGACAGTTCTTACACATTCATTCATGCTGTTTCACAGAAGTGCTGTTTTGAATGTAAGTTCCTTAAAGGGTAACGGCCCTATTTAATATGTATTTAAAAAGTACATACTAGTGGAGGAAACTGTTTGATGTTCTGCAACCTATTCAGGTCCCAAGAGATGGTTGCTAAGGGCTAATTAATATTATAATCTTCCCATTGTTTTGAGTGAGTTATGGAGATGCAATGGCAGGGATGGCATTATTCTGAGTAGGTTATGGTATTATCACTTATTCAGGGGTAGCCTTTGGTACAGAAATAGGTCTAAATGCTGCTTGCAGCATGGGGTCAATAAGCATTTTGAAAGGTGTATAGAAGCAGTAATAGTTGGAAGGGATGTTTAATTTAGTTTAACACGGTTTTATAATTGAGTGAATGGAAACGTGGTATAGTAAACACAAAGCACTTGTGAGTGAGCTGGTAAAGAGAATCATAACACAATATCTCACACAGGCGGCATAAGCAAAGACCCCTTCCAACCTGATCATACTCTCTTCTGCCCTCTTCCATCAGGCCAAAGGTATAAAAGTTTGAAAACACATACTAACCAATTTAAGAACAGCTTCTTCCCTGCTGTTATCAGACTTATGAATGGATCGCTCATATATTAGAGTTGATCTTTCTCCACACCTTCTTTGTAGCTGTAACACTATATTCTGCATTCTGTTCTATTACCCTGATGTACTTATGTAAGGTATGATTTGTCTGATTAGCACACAAATCAATGCTTTTCGCTGTATGTCACAACATGTGACAATAATAAATCAAATCAAATCAGAGTATGTTCTGTGGGCAGAAGGAGGGCGGTATTGTGACTCAGTGGTTAGGACTGCTGCCTCACAGCACCAGGGGCCCGGTTTCATTCCACCCTCGGGAGACTGTCTGTGTGGAGTTTGCACCTTCTCCCCGTGTCTGTGTGGGTTTCCTCTGGGTGCCTCAGTTTCCTCCCACAGTCCAAAGATGTGCAGGTTAGGAGGATTGGCCATGCTCAATTGCCCTGTGGTGTCCAGGGATGTGCTGGCTTGGTGGATTAGCTGTGGTAAATGCAGGGTTACATGGATAGCATGGAATGTTCTTCAGAGGGTTGGTGCAGACTTGATGGGCCGAGTGGCCTCTTTCCACGCTGTAGGGATTCTATGATTCAATGCACTCACATCAGTCATGTTATAGTTAGGGTTGGTACAATCCCAGCACTAGGTAAATATGGATTACAGCTTGCATCTTAGAACATACTTTACAAATAGGCCACTTCCGTAGTAATGCTTTAGCCCAAAAAGTGTTTTGGAGGTAAAAATTGACACTTCAACAAAAGCAAAATTCTGCAGCTGCTGGAATTCTGAAATGAAAACAGATAATGCTCGAAACAGGCCCAGCAGCATCTATGGAGGGAGAAAGAGTTAAAGATGTGCGAGTTAAGTGGATTGGCTGTGCTGATTGTCCATAGTGTTCAGTGATGTGTAGGTTAGGTGCATTAACTATAGGAAATACAGGGATAGGGTTAGGGGTGGGTCTGGGTGGGATGTTCTTCAGAAGGTCTGTGTGGACTTTTTGGGCCAAATGGCCTGTTTCTACACTGTGGGGATTCTATGATTCAATGACTTAAGGTGGATGCTCTTTTATCAAATGGTCATACAGTATTCTGATGAGGTAATCGAAAGAAAATTTCAGCAACTGTAGTAATTTTATACTGTGAAGAAACAGAAATGGCTCTTGTAAGAAAAGAGCAAAATTGCAATTAATTGGATCTGAACTCAAAATATAAAAGTGACGATTGAACCAAATGGAGTAAAGTTTCCATGCAGTTTCTCCAATTATAACTTTGGTGAAAGACAAATGGACAGGGTAGGTGACTGTTTGTGCCATTTTCTGGGGTTTCCCTCTGTCACTGTTATGACTGCACATTGGGAAAAGACCCTGTGGAAATTCTACACAAGCCAATCTGCCAACTTAAATGACAAAAAACACTGAACAACATGGGCTAAGACTGTTACTCAGAAACATAGAAACTAGGAACAGGAATAGGCCATTCGGCCCTTCAAGCCTGTTCTACCATTCATTATGATCGTGGCTGATCATCCAAATCAGTCTCCTATTGCTGCTTTCATCCCATACCCTTTGATCTCTTCAACACTAAGAACTTTACCTAACTCCATTTAATCACAATTGAAATGAAATGATTTCACAATTTCACTTTCTGTGGCAGAGAATTCCACAGGTTCCCCGCTCTCTGGGTGAAGAAATTTCTCTATATCTCAATCCTAAATGGCCTAACCTGTATCCTTAGACTGTGACCCCCTGGTCTGGAATTCCCAGTCAGCAGGAAGATCCTTCCTGCATTTAATATGTCCTGGAACCCCTACAGTATGGGGCAGGCCATTCGGCCCATCGAGTATACACCAACCCTCCAAAGGGCATCTCACCTGGACCTTACCATTAAGTGTATAAGTACTGCCCTGGTTTGCTTTTCCAAAATGCAGTACCTCACATTTATCCAAATTAAACTCCATCTGCATCTCCTCAGCCCATTGGCCTATCTGTTTAAGATCCCGTTGTACTCTAAGGTAAACTTCTTCATGGTCCACTACACCTCCAATTTTGGTGTCATCTGCAACCTTACTAACCATACCTCCTATGTTCACATCCAAATCATTTATATATATTACAAAAAGCAGTGGACCCAGCACAGATCCTTGTGGCACACCGCTAGTCACAGGCCTCCAGTCTGAAAAGCAACCCTCCACCATCACTCTCTGTCTCCTATCTTCGAGCCAGTTCTGTATCCAAATGGCTAGCTCTCCCTCTATTCTGTGTGATCTAACCTTGCTGACCAGTCTACCAAGAGGAATCTTGTTGAACGCCTCACTGAAGTCCATATAGATCACATCCACTGCTCTGTCCTCTTCAATGCTCTGTTACTTCTTCAAAAAACTCAAATCAAGTTAGTGAGATATGATTTCCCACGCACAAAGCCATGTTGACTATCCCTAATCAGTCTTTGACTTTCAAAATACATGTAAATCCTGTCCCTCAGGATTCCTTCCAACAACTTGGCCACCACTGATGTCAGGCTCACCAGTCTGTAGTTCCCTGGCTTTTCCTTAACCAACCTCCAGTCTTCCAGCACCTCACCTGTGGCTATCAATGATACAGATATATCAGCAAGGGGCCCAGCAATCTTTTCCCCCGCTTCCCACAGAGTTCTGGGGTACACCTGATCAGGTCCCGGGGATTTATCCACCTTTATGCATTTTAAGACCTCCAGCACATCCTCCTCTGTAATATGGACACTTTCCAAGATGCCGCAATTAATTTCCCCGTTTTTCTATATCTTCCATTTTCTTCTCCACAGTAAACACTGATGTAAAATACACGTTTAGTATCTCACCCATCTCATGCAGTTCCACACATAGGCAGCCTTGCTGATCTTTAAGGGGCCCTATTCTCTCCCTAGTTACCCTTTTCTCCTTAATGCATGTGTAGAATCCCTTTGGATTCTCCTTAACCCTGTTTGCCTCCTGATTTCCCTCTCAAGTATACTCCTACTGCCTTTATACTCCTCTAGGGATTCGCTCGATCTCTGCTGACACATGCTTCCTTTTTTTTCTTGACCAAAGCCTTCGTTTCTCTAGTCATCCAGCATTCCCTACACCTACCAGCTTTGCCCTTCACCCTAACAGGAACATATTGACTCTGGAGATAGTAGGAACTGCAGATGCTGGAGAATCTGAGATAACAAGGTGTAGTTCTGGATGAACACAGCAGGCCAAGGAGCATCAGAGGAGCAGGAAAGCTGACGTTTCGGGTCTAAACCCTTCTTCAGAAAT
>NW_025977903.1:0-6749 GCF_021869965.1 Rhincodon typus | reverse complement strand
AGGGATAGAGGAGAGGATAGGTGGAGAGGAAACAAACAGGTCGAAGACGCGGGGATGGAGCCAGTAAAAGTGAGTGTAGGTAGGGTAGCCTCTCTGCTCCTATGATGCTGCTTGGCCTGCTGTGTTCATCCAGCCCTGCACCTTGTTGTCTTGTATCAATATAACTGGTTAAGAGCTCCACTGAATAAGAACATTGACAAGTTACTGTCTTTCTTATTCACTGCAAAGTGATAGACCCACAATACATCAGAAAATTCATTGTTGGACTACATTAACAATTTCAATCAATCAATCTCCTCATGCCCCTCTGTGGGAAGGTGACAAGCCCCAGTATTCTTCACATTCATTATTCGTTGGCTGACTCAGAGTTTGAAAATTAAAGCAGGAAGATCATTTAAAAATCTCCCTTCTTGCTCCATTATACAAATAAGGACATAACTCAGCTGGATTTCTCTGTAAAACAGCATGTAGCTCATCTACTTCAATCTTCAGGCTGTCTGCAACTCATTGCATAACTTGCCCATTTTCATCCGCAGGTCATTGATATGCTTTTCCACATTCTTAATATACTCAAGACATTTGTCTATACTTGGCACTCAGCTTGAATTCATTGCACTGGCTTCCCAACTATTATCAGGATTTACTGTACTTGTTGGCAAATGATTGAATTTATTGAGTTAGGGCATTCTATATGTTCACTGTAAACTCTTATCCTTTTTCGTCAACAAATTAAAATAAAACTATCGCAGTCATAAAGTCACAGAGTCATAGAGTTGTACAGCACAGAAACAGACACTTTGGTCCAACTCATCCATGCCGACCAGATATCCTAAATTAATGTAGTTCCATTTGTCAGCATATGGCCCATATCCCTCTAATCCTTTCCTATTCATACACCCATCCAGATGCCTTTTAAATGGTCATAGTACCAGCCTCCACCACTTCATGTGGCAGCTCATTCCATATATGCACCATCTTCTGCATGAAAAAGTTTCCCCTTAGGTCTGTTTTATATCTTTTCCCTCTCACCTTAAACTTATACCCTCTAGTTTTGGACTCCCCGACCCTGGGAAAAAGTCCTTGTCTATTTACCCTATCTATGTCCCTCATGTTTTTATAAACCTCTGTAAGGTCACTCCTCAACCTCAGAACTCAAGGAAAAATAGCTCCAGCCTATTCAGGCTGTCCCTATTGCTCAAACCCTCCAAGCCTGGCAACATCCTTGTAAATCTTTTCTACACTCTTTCAAGTTTAACAACAGAACAATAGAAGACCAGAATTGAACACAGTAGTCCAGAAGTGGGCTAATCAATGTCCAGTACAACCACAACATGACATTCAACTCCTATACTCAATGCACTGACAAATAAAGGCAAGTGTACAGAATGGCTTCTTCACAAAACTATCTGTCTTTTGGCACTACCTTCAAGAAATAATGAACTTGCACCCCAAGGTCTCTTTATTCAGCAACATTCCCCAGGACCCTACCATTAACTGTACACATCCCGCCCTGATTTTCCTTAACGAAAAGCAATACTTCACATTTATCTAAATTAAACCCCATCTGCCACTCCTTGGCCCATCGGCCCATCTGATCAAGGTCTCACTGTACTCTGAGATAATCTTCTTTACTGTCTAGTAAACCACCAATTTTGGTGTCATCTACAAACTTACTAGCCATTTCTCCTTTATTCACATCCAAATCATTTATATAAATGACAAAAAGCGGTGGACCTAGCACCGATCCTTCCGGCACACCACTGGTCATAGGCCTCCAGTCTGAAAAACGACTGTCCCCCACCACCCTCTGTCTCCTACCTTCAAGTCAATTTTGTATCCAAATGGCTAGCTTTCCTTGGATTCCATGCAATCTAACCTTGCTAACCAGTCGACTATGTGGAACCTTGTCAAATGCCTTGCTGAAGTCTGTTTAGGCAATGTCCACTGCTCTGCCTTTTCTTAATTTTTCTTAATTTAGCAGTCATTCTTAAAATTACACTCAAATTAATTACAGTGAAATCTGCTGTTTTGTCTTTCAGTGTTTTCAATATATTCACCCAAAATTGGCCAGGCCAGTATTATATAAAATTGCAGAATTTCAAGTACTAAAGTATATCCGGCACAAATTGAGTTTCCATGTTTTTGCTTGCACTAATTTAAGAAACAGCAGCTGGGAAGCCAAACCTGTCCATAAACAGGCCGTGTCCCAGATTGAATTGAACGCTGTGATAAGTTATTGCTCATTCTGCCCGTACAGGCTTTAAGAAAATGTTTAAAGTTGCATGTTTATTTATGAACAAGGCTCTAATAAATAGCTTTTAAAAGCTTTTCGTTAACCTCCTGAATAACTAACCATTGTATGGTAATGAAATTGGTGCTGTTCCTTATAGATTTCCACAGCCACTTCCAGTTATTTAAGATCAGGTTTATTCACAGATCCTGGGCTGTACACTTTATTTAGATTGCTTATTAATGGTGATAAGCCTATTTTCAATTGGATTAATATAAATACTCCACACCACTGCAACTAAATACATTGAAGTATTTCTTGATAGAACATAAATTTTAAGAAGTTATAAAAAAGCTGTAAAGTTGCACTGGAAGATTTTACACTTAACAATAAAGGCAACTTCAAAACAAAAAGAACATTCTATTAACAATCTAATGCAATTTGGGGTCAAATTCACTTCCTGTCTGCTGAATGTCCCTTTTCATTCATTCACAGGATGTGGTGTCGCTGGCTAGTCCAGAATTTATCGCTCATCCAGATTTGTCGAGGGCAGTTAAGAGTCAACCACAGCTTAGAGTTTCTAGGACATTAATCACTGCTGAAGATACAGTATAATACAATACAATATAACACTGGAGCAGGCCCTTCGGCCTAATAAGCCTGCTCCAATTTCTACTATTTATTTAGACTCACTACTTATTGCCCATACGCAGTTTCTACCTCTCTGTTCACCTCCCATTCATGTGTCCATCAAAATATCCCTTAAACATTGCTAATGTGCCTGCTTCCACCACCTCCTCTAGCAGTGTGTTCCAGGCACCCAACACCTTCTGTACAAAAAATTTTCCCCGTACTTCTGCCCCAAACTTTCCCCTTCTCACCTTGAACCTGTGCCCTCATGTCATTGACATTTCCACTCTGGGAAAAAACCTCTGATAATCCACCTATTTTTGCCTCACCTAATTTTGTAGATGTCTATCAGGTCCCCCCTCAGCTTCCGTCTTTCCAGTGAAAGCAATCCGAGTTTGTCCAACCTCTCCTCATACCTAAAACCCTCCAGATTAGGCAACATCCTGGTAAACCTTCTTTGCACCCTCTCCAAAGCATCCATGTCCTTGTGGTAGTGTGGCAACCAGAACTGCACACAATATTGCAAATGTGGCCTCACTAAAGTTCTTGTGCGGCTGTAACATTATTCACCAACTTTTATATTCAATGCCCTGGCTAATAAAGGCATGTGTGCTGTATGCCTTCTTAACCACCTTATCCACCTGTGTTATCATTTTCAGGGATCTGTAGACCCGTACGCCAAGATCCCGCTGTATGTCAATGTTCCTAAGGATTCTGCCATTTATTGTGTCATTTGCACTTAAATTTGATCTTCCAAAATGCCTTACCTCACATTTGTCTGTCTGCCATTTCTCTGCCCAAATCTGCAACCTATCTATCTCCCACAGTATCCTTTGACAATCTTCCTCAATATCTGCAACTCCACCAACTTTGGTGTCATCCATAAACTTATTAATCAGACTGCCTATATTTTCCTCCAGATCATTTATATAAATTACAAACAACAAAAGTCCCATCAATGATCCCTGCAGAACACCAATAGTTACAGATTTCCATTCTGAAAAGCACCCTTCTACTGCTACACTCTGCGTTCTATAACCAAGCCAGTTTTGAGTCCATGTAGATAGCTCACCCTGGATGCCATAAGACCCTACCTTTTGCGCCAGCCTGCCATCAGGAACCTTAATAAATGCCTTATTTAAGTCCATGTCAACACCATCCACTGCCCTTCCCTCATCAATCACCCTTGTCACTTCCTCAAAAAACTCAATCAAGTTTGGGAGACATGACCTTTTGCACACAAACCTATGCTGCTTATCACTAACAAGTCCATTCACTTTCAAACGTGAATAAATCCTGTCTCTCAGTATCTTCTGCATCAGCTCCTCCACCACAGACTTCAAGCTCACCAGCCAATAATTACCTAGGTTATCTCTATTTCCCTTCTTAAATAAAGGAACAACACTGGCCATTCTCCAGTCCTCTGGAACTTTGCCTGAGGCCAGAGAGGATGTTAAGACACCTGTTAAGGCCTTGGCTATTTCCTCCCTAGCCTCCCACAGTATCCTGGGATAGATCCCATCTGGCACTGGTAATTTGCCTACTTTAATGCATTTCAAGACACCCAACACTTCCTCCTTCATTATGTTGGCCTGCCCGAGAGTATTTACACATCTTTCCCTAACCTCAACATTTCTCATGTCCATCTCTTTGATGAATACTGATGTAAAATACTCATTAAGGATCGCACCCATTTCCTCTGGCTCCACACATAACCTCCCTCCTTTATCCTTGAGTGGGCCTACTCTTTCCCTAGCTTCCCTCTTGTTCCTAATGTACGTATAAAATGCCTTGGGATTCTCCTTAACCTACTGGTTAGGGACATTTGATAGCCCCTTTTAGCCCTTCTAACCCACCATTTGAGCTTCTTCCTCCTTTCTCTATATTCTTCAAGGACTTTGTCTGTTTTTAGTTGCCTGAACTTAGGTTTTATTTGTTTGACAAAGCTGATAATTTCCTCTGCCATCCAAGTTTCCTGTATCCTGCCATTGCTGTCCTTCATTTTCACAGGAGCATGTCTGTCTGGAATGTTAATGAACTGGTCTTTAAAAGACTCTCACATGTCAAATATGGATTTACCCTCCAACAGCCGCTCCCAATCCACATTCTCCAATTCTTGCCTAATTCGGTCATAGTTGTTCTTCCCCAAGTTTAACACCTTTCATCAAAGGTCCAGTCTTGTCCTTATCCAAAAATGTCCAAAAACTTATGGAATTATGACCACTATTCCCAAAATGCTCCCCCACCTGACTGGGCTTATTTCTCAATACCAGACCCAGTATGGCCCCCTCCCTCATTGGACTATACACATACTGTTTCAAATTACCCTCCCAACACACCTAACAAATCACTCCCCATCCAAACCCTCAGCACTAAGCAAGTACTAGTCAATATGGGGGAAGTTAAAATCACCCATCACAACAGCACTGTTATTTTTATATCTTTCCAGGATCTGATTACATATATCTTCCTCTTTCTTTCACTGGCAGCTGCGAGGTCTGTAATGCAATCTCAGCATTGTTATTACACCCTTCCTAATCCTGAGCTGTACCCATTATGTGTTGCTGCATGATTCCCCCTCAGGGTGTCCTCCCTCAACACAGCTGTGATATACTCCCTAGCCAGCATTGCAACTCCACCACCTCTTTTGCTTTATCCTCTGTCTCATCTAAAACATAGATATTCCAGGACATTAAGCTACCAATCCTGTCCCTCTTTCAACCATGTCTCTGTGATAGCAACAACATTATGATTGCATGCATTAATCCAGGTTCTAAGTTCATCCATTTTACCTGTCATACTTCTTGCATTGAAGCAAATACATCCAAACCTCCAGTTCTGCTGAGCACTGCAACCTCTCCCTGACTGCTCTATCTCTGAGCTATACTTATCTAAGTCCCAAGCTCTTCCCAGTCGCTATACCTACTGACCTGCTGCCCTGGTTCCCACAGCAACACCACCCCCCACCCCACCCTCTCCCGCCACCCCCACACCCACCCCCACACCCACCCCCACCACATTAGTTTAAATCATCCTGAGTGAGGCGATCAAACCTCCCTGCCAGGATATTGGTGCCCCTCCAGTTTAGGTGCAACCTGTCCTTCTTATACATCCCAATGATACACATATATGAAGCCCTCCCCACTACACTAGCTCTTCAGCTATGTGTTCGGTTGTATTAATAACAATTGTACTATGTCTCTATGCCTAGCCTCAGTAGCATGTGGCATCTGGGTTAATCCTGAGATTACTACCCTAGAGGTCCTGCTTTCTAGCTTACTACCTAACTCCCTGAAGAGAGACTGCAGGACCTTGTCAGTCTTCCTATCTATGTCATTTGAGCCAACACGGAGAATGCCTTCTGTATGTTTATCTTCCCATTTCAGGATCTCCTATACCCACTCAGAGATATCCATGAGCCTGGTACCAGGGAGGCAACATACCATTCTGGAGTCTCTGTCACAGTCACAGAAGTGCCCCTTCAGTCTGTGTCCCCGACTATAAGGGGCCAATTACTATCGCTCTGCTATGCTTTGTCCTCCCCTCTGTATAACAGGGCTAGCCATCGTGCCACTGCTCTGCCTGCTGCTGCTGCTAGTATCACCTGATGGGCCATAACCCTCCTCTGTATCCAAAACAGGATACCTTTTTTAACAGGGGGACAGGTGCAGGGGACTCCTGCACTGACTGCCTGTCCCATCTAGTAGCCATCCATCTATCTTCCTGTGCATTGGGTGTGACCACGTTTGTTTCACTCTTGTCTGTGATGCTCTCTGCCACTTGGGTGCTCCTTAGGTTTCCAAATGTCGCTCAAGCCAATCCATTCATTAGGTGCGATAACAAGGTATAGAGCTGGATGAACACAGCAGGCCAAGCAGCATCAGAGGAG
>NW_025977902.1:0-6749 GCF_021869965.1 Rhincodon typus | reverse complement strand
GAAGGGTCTAGGCCCGAAACGTCAGCCTCTCTGCTCCTATGATGCTGCTTGGCCTGCTGTGTTCATCCAGCCCTGCACCTTGTTGTCTCGGATTCTCCAGCATCTGCAGTTCCTACTATCTCAGACATGAGGAAAGGCTGTTTTACTTTCGGATTATAGAAAATTCAACAGTCGTGATAATGTAGAACAAGATATAAACCACGAAATTGGACCTGCATGTCTTGCATTAAATCATTTTAACTTTCCTTTCATGATTCTTGGGCATCGCTGGCAAGGCCACTATTTGTTGCGTATTCCTAATTGCCCTTGACTTGCTCAGTCAGTTCAAAGGACAGTTAAGAATCAGCCACAATGCTATGGGTCTAAAGTCACATGTAGGTAAAGAACATCCATGAACCAGATGAGTTTTTATGACAATTGATGATAATTTCATGATCTCCGTGAGATGAGCTGACAGTTCCAGATTTATTAATTGAATTTACATTCTACCTAGAGGAATGGAGTTTAAAAATAGGGAGATTTTGCTGCAGCTGTATAGGGTCCTGGTGAGGCCTCACCTAGACTACCGTGTGCAGTTTTGGTCTCCTTACTTGAGAAAGGACGTACAGGCACTGGAGGGGTGCAGAGGAGATTCACTAGGTTGATTCCAATAATTGAAAGGGTGGCTTATGAGGACAGATTGAGCAGACTGGGACTATACTCACTAGAATTTAGAAGCATGAGGGGGCATCTTATAGAAACATATAAAATTATGAAGGGAATAGATAAGATAGAAGCAGGGAGGTTGTTTCCACTGGTAAGTAAAACTAGAACCAGGGGGCATAGCCTCAAAATAAGTGGGAGCAGATTTGATCCTGAGTTGAGGAGGAACGTCTTCACCCAAAGGGTTGCGAATCTGTGGAATTCCCTGCCCAGTGAAGCAATTGAAGCTACCTCGTTGAATGTTTTTAAGGCAAAGATAGATTTTTGAACAGTAAAGGAATTAAGGGTTATGGTGAGCAGACAGGTAAGTGGAGCTGAGTCCACGAAAAGGTCAGCCATGATCTTATTGAATGGCGAAGCAGACTCAACGGGCCAGATGGCCTACTCCTGCTCCAATTTTTTATGTTCTTATGCTGAGCTTTGAACATGTTGTCCCAGATCATTAGCTTGGGCCTCTGGATTCTTAGCCCAGTGACATTACCCACTGCCTCGCCAAGGTTCTGCAATAAATGCTTAGTGTGTTACTTTTCAATTTTCTTGCCAAGCAAATACACCAGAGTGAAATTCGCATAAGGAATTTCTTTAAGTGTTACTCTGGAACAAGGCCAAAGGGCAGTCATTGTGAATTGCATTGCTATTTTGTGTGTAAACTTCATGAACTGTATATCACTAAAAGGGTGGGCTCCCTTCACAGGGAGCTCTGTGAGTGTTTGATGAATGAGATCATTGTACACCAATATTATAAGATCTGAGTCTTAATCAAAAGAATGCACGAACCATGGTGACCAGAAAATTTACAGCATACACTCTGCCAACAACCCCCATTCTTCATTATTTTCCAATCTTCCCTCTGTCCTAATCCTCTGATTCAAATGTTCTCTCCTCCACTCTCGTACAATAGTCTCAAGATACAAACAAGTTTAAAAATACTTGAACAAAAACAGAAGTTGCTGGAAAAGCTCAGCAGGTCTGGCAGCACCTATGAAGGAAGAAACAGAGTTAACGTTTCGGGTCCGGTGACCCTTCCTCAGAACTGACAGCATCTGCAGAATTTACAGCATCCACAGTTCTTTCAGTTTTTAATTTAAAAATACATGCATTTGTGTAGCACCTTTCACAATCTCAGAACATTCCCAAAGTGTTTTGTATCCGGTTTAATGCCTTTTAAAGTTTAGTCTGTTGAGAAGTTGATATAGTACTTGTGGATTGGAATGCAGGATGTTAGGATTTGATGTTTGTAAAATGATAGGGGGAAGAGTGTGTGGTCTCTTAAAAGATGATGTGTTTTTTACTAGGCTTGGAGATTTTTTTTTTAAAATGTGCAGGTGCACAGAGAGCTCCTGAAATTGAAAGTGTGGTTAACAACCCAGGCAGTAGTTTGCTTTTCTGATGAAGGGTCTAGGCCCGAAACGTCAGCCTCTCTGCTCCTATGATGCTGCTTGGCCTGCTGTGTTCATCCAGCCTGCACCTTGTTGTCTCAGTAGTTTGCTTTGTTGTTAAGGCAACCATTTTGAAAATCAACCAATTAATTTAAACCAGGCACTTAAGAAACTAAAAACCAATCAAATTTAAATCTGATGGTTTTGACAACCTAGGACTATTCCTAATGTAAGAAATCAATATGTAATCAAGGTGTAAAAGAAGAGGGCATTTGAAAATCAGGTTGAGAGCCAACTGCCATCTGTTAGAGATAACAACCAGCAGCTATAAAGAGGAAAATTACTGTCTCTCACAGAATTCTCTAAGCTCTCAGAAAACCATCTTCTGACTAAAAGGTACAGCAGCAATCTTAACTAATATTCCTGACACCTGAATTTGATGGAGAAAGGCGTTCCTGACTGAAGCAAAGGCACAGAACATTCCGGAAGATATATCCTGGCTGTAATTTCAAGAGAAAGTGTTAATTTATTTTCTCATTATTTTGGTTTACATAAGTGGGACTTGTATTGATTGGAACGGCATACCGTTAGAACTTTGTTTTATTCGGGAACAGTTAGCAGTTTGGGGGGAGGATTTTGATATTTGTTAGTAGTTCTGTTAATTCATTCAGTGTTAGAGTTAGATAAATAAATTGTTACTTATTGATAATAGAGTGAGTGAAAGGATTTCATTTCATTTAACCAGTCCTTTATAACTGTTTGGGGGAGGTGAGAGGTTATACCACTTTTCACACTTCCTTTAACAGTTTATGAGGCGAGGCGAGCCTTTCTGAGTGTCTTGGTTTTAGTTATCAGAGGGGGGTTGATCTCTGCTTTATAACAAGTCGCAGTTGCAACTTAGGAAACATGGCAGCCAAGTACATAAGAAGGTCCCACAAACAACACTCTGATCATGACCAGATTAAAAATACTGGAATTCCTGATCAGTAATCATTCCAAGAACAGATAATCTGTGTTTTTTGTTTAGTGATTGGCTGCGGGAGAAATATTAGCCAGGGCATTAGGGAAAACTTTTCGGTTCTTCAGTAAGAGTTGAGGAATCTTTTACAAGATGCTGCGAGAGTTAGACAAGGCTTGCAGCTCATATGATAGACAGTACAGGGAGCGTTGCCCCAAATTTTCTGCTCAAGTCTCCAGAGCAAGACTTGGTGTCATAATTTATTAATTCCAAGGGGTAAGTGTGACCCGCTGAGCCAGAAATAACAATTAAAACTGCTCCAGTGTCAGCTGCATACAGCCTCTTATCATTTCTCCTGGGAGATTTCTCTGTATTTGCTGCAGGTTTATATGGTCCAGAAGACTTAGTTAAGTAATCAATGGATGGTCTCAGCCTTTGCATTGACAGGAGCCTTCTGCCCTATCACAAAGACATGAAGGACATCCCATTATAAAGTATGATAATGGTCATTGGTACAACTGATCCTGCTCATTTATTCGCTCCCCCTACTCTTTATCTCACCCTGTCATAATAAACTTTTATTTCTTTCTCTCACGTGTGCTTATCCAGCTTCCCCTTAAATAGATCTTATTTAGCTCAACCACTTTCTGTGCATTATTTAGATAGAAGATAGAAGATTTAGATGGTAAAAGGTTTGCCAGTGAGTAAAGCAACACATTCCCCTTCAGATCAAATTCTTTCTCCTGTGATTTTTATTCTTATTCTAGGCCTGAAATCACTAGCAAGGCTTGCATTCAAATCTGCTCCTATATCCGCGTGGAGGTTTAATATAATTGAGAGGCTTGTTAGACAAGGAAACCATGCTGGTGTGAGATTGGAATCACATTTAGGGCTAGCCCAGGGTAGCAGCAAATTACTGCAGATGCTGGAATCTGTACTGGAAACAAAAAATGCTGGAAATCACAGCGGGTCAGGCAGCATCCGTGGACAGAGAGCGAGCTAATGTTTCGAGTCTCAACACAAAGCATTAACTTGCTTTCTCTCCATGGATGCTGCCTTTCAGTAAGGCCAGACCAGGCAAAGAGAGTAGGCCTCTTTCCCTAAAGAATACTCATGAACGAGTTGGAATTCTTGACAGAAATCCAGCACATTTATGGTCATTTTTGCTGAGACCAGACTTCATCTCCAAATGCCTTTTAAAACCAAATTAAAACTGTCAAAATTTCACTGGTGCAATTCAAACTCACAGTCAAATCTCTGCTCCGTTATTAATCCAGATGTCTAGTTTTCTCGTTCTGAAGAAGTCATATCAGACTCAAAACATTAACCTTGTTTCTCTCTCCACAGGTGCTGCCAGACCTGCTGAATTCCTCCAGAAATTTGTGTTTTTATTTCACTTTTTACAGCATTTTGTTGTTATCACGAGTTCACTAATAAAATTACTGAAAGACTTCCACTGAACTGTAAAATCCCAAGATCTAAAACCAAAACCAAAACCAAATAATATCTTGAACTGTAAGAAATATAAATAGCCAAACCTCAACACAGTAGACAGAGTGAGGAAGGAGTCAGTCGGCATAAATGGCTGTTTGCGATGCTCATGATGCAGCAGCGTGGGTTAATTCCTTCACCCAGCTGAAGTTACCATGAAGGACTCTCCTTCTCAACTTTTCCCCATGCCTGAGGTGTGGTCACCCTCAGATTAAACCACCACCAGCCGTTGATAATGAGAAAGCAGCTTTGTGGTCTACTAAGATAATGATGTCATTACCTTTTTCTTTATACAGAGGTGACCTTTATAGTACGAAGGGGTTAATTATAACCTTGTAGAACGCCCTGACTCACTGAAAGACTGGAGGTGGTATTATCACAAAACAATGGCACCAAGAGGCATTTACACATCCATCAATCCTAGACCCATGTATTTCCCAACATTGTCGTATCATTTTCTGTGACCTAAACAACATTGTGTCCAATCAATCCTGTCTAGACCAAGGTGTAAAATAAACCAAGAATAAATGAGGTGTTAAACACTGGATGAGGCAGCAGAAGGGCACCATGAGATGTTATTGTGATACTTGTGAAATGAATCATCATTAAAGGAGACCAGACCATAATTACTGCAGTGGGGAAATGACAAAAACTGGTTATCTCTAGATCATGGCCTGTAATCAACAACTGTGGCAGACTGTGTCCATGCTTGCAGGTTTCAATCAAGTTGCAAAGGCTCGAACTGTGGTAATCAGGATGAGCTTCGGTAATGCTTGTATTGCGTAAAAGTCATGGAAGGATCTGTACTGGGGAGAGAATCCTGTGAATTCAATAAATGCTTGAATTTGAGGTTGAGCCAAACTCTAACATGTGTATTCTGATCTTGTAACTCTTTAACTATAAGAATTATTGAAGAGAAGGCAGGAATGGAAACATTTATATTACTATATTATTGTACCCCTGTAAAACAGAATTAATTCCTAATAAAAGACATTGCAAATTAATAGTGACGTAAAAATTAGGGGGAATTTGATGTAAAATTAAACATGTGGATCTTCCTTCAGATTTGAAAATAATCCTGATGGTAAGATTTCTACTTTGGAACAGAAAACCTGCCCTCGAGCTATTGGAGACTCTGTTTTCCAGATGAAATATGAAACTAGCTCTGCCCTCACAAATGGATATGAAAGGTCACATGGTGCTATTTTGAAGAGGAGCAGGGGAGTTCTACCCAGTGTTCTGGCCAACATTTATCCCTCAACCAGCAGCACAAAAAATCTGTTTCTCCCTCGACAGATGCTGTGAAGTCTGCTGAGTTTCTCCAGCACTTTCTGTTTTGATTTCAGATCTCCAGAATCCACAGAACTTTGCATTTATATTAGTGCAATTATCGGGGTTATCTCATCATCATTGGACTGCTATTTGTGGGAGCTTTGCAAAGTGATTGTCACATTACAACAGTGACTACAATTTAAACATACTTTATGAGCTGAAAAGCACTATGGGACAGCCCAAGGTTGTAAAATATGCTACAAAAATACAAGTCCTCTCTTCTACATTTCTTCACAGATACATTATTACAATACATCCCAATCTGTCTTCCATTACTGAAATTAATAATGCACTCAATAATAGTTAATGACTCAACTTGTCAGTGTGACTGATGGAGGCAATAACATTCACAAAGGGCCATTTTAATTTCAACACCAAGAAAAACAGAGCAATAATCTCAAAATGAGTTGCCCATCCACTCAGAAAATGATAGTCCTCAATCATCATAGCTTATAGCAACTTGGAAAGTCTGCGCTTCAAGTATTGAATTAGGGAAGATGCGAACTTCAGTTGGTTCTGCCATACAAAGTATGATTTGAAAAAAGCTGCCAGTGATATATATATATACTTTTCTGGGCTTGTAACAGTTTAAAGATTAATCATAGCACCTATGCCTACAGCTGTCTAGGTCTTCAGCTTATGAATTCTCTCACAGTACATCTGCACATCTCTCCTCATACCACACAGAACTCAAGTTTGTATTAGAGATAGTAGGAACTGCAGATGCTGGAGAATCTGAGATAACAAGGTGTGGAGCTGGATGAACACAGCAGGCCAAGCAGCATCAGAGGAGCAGGAAAGCTGACGTTTCGGGCCTAGACCCTTCTTCAGAAATGGGGGAGGGGAAGGGGATTCTGAAATAAATAGGGAGAGAGGGGGAGGCAGAT
>NW_025977901.1:0-6750 GCF_021869965.1 Rhincodon typus | reverse complement strand
CTCTCTGGCTATGTTGAGGGCATCTTGAAACCCATTGTACAGGAAACTCCCAGCTTCTGTCGCAACACTACAGATTTCTTACAGAAGCTCAGCACCCACAGACCAGTCGAACCAGGAATATTCCTTGTCACAATGGACGTTTTGGCACTCTACACCAGCATCCCCCACGACGACAGCATCGCCGCAACAGCCTCAGTACTCAATACCACCAACTGCCAATTTCCAGACACCATCCTACAACTCATCTGCTTCATCCTCGACCACAACGCCTTCACCTTCGACAACCAGCTGTTCATCCAGACACACGGTACAGCCATGGGGATCAGATTTGCACCCAACATGCAAACATTTTCATGCACAGGTTCGAACAATAATTCTTTGCTGCACAGAACCTCCAACCAACACTATGCACCAGATACACTGACGATATTTTCTTCCTTTTGACTCACGGCAAGGAATGAGTGGAACAACTACATAGCGATCTCAACAAGTTTCACTCCACCCTCAGACTTACCATGGACTATTCTTTAGAATCATTTTCACTCTTGGACACACACATCTCCATCAGGAATGGACACTTCAATACCTCACTCTACCGCAAGCCAATGGATAACCTCACGATGTTGCATTTCTCTAGCTTCCACCCTAAACATATTAAAGAAGCCATCCCCTACAGACAGGCTCTACACGTACACAGGATCTCTTCAGACGAGGAGGACCGAGATGGACACCTGAAGGTGTTGAAGGATGCCCTCATTAAGAACGGGATACAATGCTCAACTCATCAATCGCCAGTTCCAACATGCCACAGCGAAAAACCATAATCACCTCCCCAGGAATACAACCAATAGGGTACCCTTCATCATCCAGTACTTCCCCAGAGCAGAGAGACTACACCATGTTCTCCGCAGCCTTCAACACATTATTGATGATGATGAGCACCTCACCAAGACCTTCCACACGCTTCTACTTCTCGCCTTCAAACAACCACAAAAACTTAAACAGGCCATTGTTCGCAGCAAACTACCCAGCCTTCAGGACAACATCAATCACAACACTATACAACCCTGTCATAGTAACCTCTGCAACACATGTCAGATCATTGACATGGATACTGCCATCACATGTGGGAACACCATGTGCACAGCAGATATTCATGTGACTCAGCCAACATTGTCTATCTTATATGCTGCAGCAAGGATGCCCAGAGGCATGGAATATTGGCGCTATGCAGATGCAATGACAATGGATGGATGGACACCGCCCAACAATCGCCAAACAGGATGTTCCCTCCCAGTGGGGAAACACTTCAGCAGTCAAGAACATTCGGCCTCGGATCTTCGGGTAAACATCCTCCAAGGTGAACATCGGGATATACAACAACGCAGAGTCGCCGAGCAGAGGCTGCTAGCCAAGTTTGGTCCCCATAAAGACAGCTTCAACCAGGACCTTGGGTTCATGTCGCGTTACATGTGACCCCACCACACTGATCTGTGTCTGTAAAACCTACCTTACTGTCCTGTTTTGTCACTATCTCCTGGATAAATTGTTATTATCTCTCTACCTTTAAGTAGCTTGTAATAATTACTTATTAGACCCAGACACAGACCACCCCAACTCACCCCCCACACAAGATTGTGGAGAGGGCTTGGGAGAGGGCTTGGGAGAGGCTGTATGGTGGAGGGGAGTGGGAGAGGGACAAAGAGAGGGGAGGGATGCAGCAGCTGCAGCATTATATCCAGCCTGGTGTTGGCAAAGAGGCAGAGTGCGCTGGGCACAAATCTGTGGGGAGACATTACTAGTCAATGGGCAGAGCTGGCCCACCTATAGATGTTGGTGAGGGAGTCAGTGTGTGTGATCAGTCTGGCTGATTGGAGATACTGTGTACAGAGAGCTGTCACTGACCCCACTGAGAGGCCACCTGATGCCAGGTGCTCTCAGAATTCCAGTCACCTCATGTCCCCCTCGGCTGCACCTCAAGCTAGTGACACAAACCCTCTTCAGAACGTCTGGTTCAGGGCTGATATGGTTGGTCAGGCAGCAGGAGGCTCCATTCCCCCAGTAGGAGGCTCCATTCCTCTCAGCAGGAGGCGGCACCCACAGCACACACATGTCTCCATCAGGGCCCCAGGTTGATGCAGGGATCTGACTGAATGAACATCATCTGCAGGCTGTCTGGAGGGCAGTCAATGCTCCAGGACAGGGTTACAGGCTCTATATCCTCGGGCACATTCCCCGGCTCAATGCCTTCGAAGCAGGAGACTCAGTGACGTTGCTGAGCCAGTGAACAGAGGGTTGATCACACCACAAAGCTCAAGGGCCAAGGCAGAGGGATGAGAGAGTCAATCATTTTCTCAAACAGAGATTTCAGTTACTGTCCATTCAAGTGGTGCCTTTCACACCAGTTTTATTATTCACTCATTGAACATAGGTGTCACTAGCTGGGTCAGCATTTATTCCCTGTCCCTAGTTGCCCCTTGAGAAAGTGGGGGTGAGCTGCCTTCGTGAGCTGCAGTCCTCCTGCTGTGGGTTGACCCACAATGCTATTAGGGAGGGAATTCCAGGATTTTGACTCAGCCACATTGAAAGAACAGTGATATATTTCCAAGTCAGGATAGTGAATAACTTGGAGGGGAACTTGAATGGGGTGGTGTTCCCATGTACCTGCTCCCTTGTCCGTCTAGATGGAAGTGGTCATGGGTTTGGAAGGTGCTGTCTGAGGATCTTTGATAAATTTCTGCAGTGCATCTTGTAGATAGTACACACTGCTGCTACTGAGTGTCAGTGCTGGAGGGAGTGGGTGTGGTGCCAACACAAGGTTGTACCTTGGAATTCTCATCTGCAGTTCTTTGTTTTATTTAGGAACATAGGAACTGGAGGAGGCCATTCAGTCCTTTGAACCTGTTCTAAAATGCAATGAAATCATGGCTGATCTGTAGCCTAACTCTATACACCTGCCTTTAGTCCATGTTCCTTAATACTTTTACTTAATAAAAATGTTTCTATCTCAGATTTAGAGTTAACAACTATATCCAACATCATCTGCCATTTGTTGAAGAGAATTCCAAATAAGATCATAGTTTATTTTATTCAGTTTTAACAGGGTGGTTTCTCACTGAAATACAAGCACACAGATCGCTACAGATTTTATTCTAACAGTAAAACAGAAGTTTATGAGGCAAAAAAAGATAAAATGGAACAAACTAATCAATTGATGTATAACATAAATTTAAAGATTTTTAAACTCAAGGTAAAAGTGTAATCTCTCTGATCCCAAAACACTGCACAATATTATCCCAAAAACAGCCCTGGTACAATATCACACCACACATTCTTTCTCTAACACCTCAATATTTTTATTTTAATTGTGGCTTTAAAACTTAGTCTGGAAACTCTTGATTACTTCTTTCTGGAGTTTAAATATTCTCAGCTTCAAATAACTTCTTCATTGCTTTGCAAACATTTCTGCTCTGGAACAATGACTACATAGAACATAGAACATAGAACATTACAGCGCAGTACAGGCCCTTCGGCCTTCGATGTTGCGCCGACCTGTGAAACCAATCTGAAGCCCATCTAACCTAAACTATTCCATTATCATCCATATGTTTATCCAATGACCATTTAAATGCCCTTAAAGTTGGCGAGTCTACTACTTTTGCAGGCAGGGCATTCCACGCCCTTACTATTCTCTGAGTAAAGAACCTACCTCTGACATCTGTCCTATATCTATCACCCCTCAACTTAAAGCTATGTCCCCTCGTGCTAGCCATCACCATCCGAGGAAAAAGGCTCCCACTGTCCACCCTATCTAATCCTCTGATCATCTTGTATGTCTCTATCAAGTCACCTCTTAACCTTCTTCTCTCTAACGAAAACAGCCTCAAGACCCTCAGCCTTTCCTCATAAGACCTTCCCTCCATACCAGGCAACATCCTGGTAAATCTCCTCTGCACCCTTTCCAATTCTTCCACATCCTTCCTATAATGCGGTGACCAGAACTGTACGCAATACTCCAAGTGCGGCCGCACCAGAGTTTTGTACAGCTGCAACATGACCTCATGGCTCCGAAACTCAATCCCTCTACCAATAAAACCTAACATACTGTACGCCTTCTTAACAACGCTATCAACCTGGGTGGCAACTTTCGGTGATCTATGCACATGGAAAATCATGATCATGGCTGATCATGCAATCTCAGTATCCCACTCCCACCCTCTCCCCATACTCCTTGATCCCTTTAGCTGCAAGGGCCATGTACAGCTCCATCTTGAATATATCTAATGAACTGGCCCCAACAGCTTCCTGTGGGAGAGAATTCCACAGATTCACAACTCTCTCAGTGAAGAAATTCTTCCTCATCTCAGTCCTGAATGGCTTACCCCTTATTCCTAGACTGTGACCCCCAGTTCTGGATTTCCCCAACAATGGGAACATCCTTCCCACATCTAACCTAATCAGTCCCATCAGGATTTTATATGTTTCTATGAGATCCCCCCTCATTCTTCTAAATTCCAGTGAATACAAGCCAAGTCAATCCAGTCTTTCCTCATGTGTCAGTCCTGCTATCCTGGGAATCAGTCTGGTGAACCTTTGCTGGACTCCCTCAGTAGCGAGAATGTACCTCCTCAGACAAGGAGACCAAAGCTGTACACAATACTCAAGGTGTGGCGTACCAAGGCCCTGTATTACTGCAGCAAGTTATCCTTACTCCGACATTCAAATCCTCTCGCTATGAAGGCCAGCGTGCCATTAGCTTTCCTCACTGCCTGCTGCCTGCATGCCAACCTTCAGCGACTGTTCCACCATGGCACCTAGGTCTCATTATACTCACCTTTTCCTAAACTGTCACCATTCAGATAATAATCTGCCTTCCTGTTTTGGCCACCAAAGTGGATAACCTCATATTTATCCACATTATATTGTATTTGCTAAGTATTTGCCCACTCAGCCAGTCTGTCTAAGTTACCCTGCAGCCTCTTAGCATCCTCCTCACAGCACACACTGCCACCCAGCTTAGGGTCATGTGCAAATTTGGAGATGTTGCATTCAATTCCTTCATCCAATCATTAATGTATATTGTTGATAGCTGAGGTCCCAGCACTGAACCCTGCAGCACCCCACTCATCACTGCTTGCTGCTCTGAAAATGATCCAATTATTCTAACTCTCTGCTTTCCATTTGCCAACTAGTTCTCTATCCATGTCAATACATTACCTTCAATACCATGAGCTTTACTTTTCCCGACTAATCTCTTGTGTGAAACCATGTCAAAAGCCTTTTGAAAGCCCAGATACATAACATCTACTGATTCACCATTGTCTACTCTACTGATCACATCCTCAAAAAATTCCAAAAGATTTGTCAACCATTTAGCGCAGCCATGCTGACTAGGACTGATCCTGTCACTGCTTTCCAAACGCTGAGTTATTCCATCCTTAATAATTGACTCCAGCTTATCGCCCACCGATGTCAGGCTAACCAGCCTATAACTCCCCATTTTCTCTCTCCCTCCTTTTTTAAAGGGTGGAGTTATATTAGCTTTTATCCAGTACATTGGAACTCTCCAGAGTCTATAGAATGCTGGAAAATGACTCCAATACATCCACTATTTCTAGGGTCGCTTCCTTAAGTACTCTGGGATTCAGAGCATCAGGCTCTGGGGGCTTGTTGGGTTTTAATCCCATCAATTTCCCCAATTCCATTTCCTGACTAGTAAGGATTTCCTTCAGTTCCTCCTTTAGGCTTGATCCTCTGTCCCTTAGCATTTCCAGATGGTTATTTGTGTCTTCCCTAGTGAAGACAGATCCAAAGTATCTGTTCAACTGCTCTGCCATCTCTTTGTTGCCCATTATGAATTCACATGATTCTAACTGCAAGGGACCTACATTTCTCTTCACCAGTCTTTTTCTCTTCACATATCTATAGAAGTTTTTGCAGTCAGCTTTTATGTTTTCCACAAGCTTACTTTCATATTCAGAATCAGATTTAGAGGGTGGCTGAGAGTCATCACAGCGGAATTCTGGGAGACAGCGCCACAGTCATCAGGCCTGACTGGGAAGGCAGATGAGCTCAGAGCATGGATTGGCTCTGGGGACTGGGGTATTATAGCTGTAACAGAAACAGGGCTGAGGGAAGGGCAGGACTGGCAGCTCAGTATTGCTGGGTACAGAAGCTACAGGCGTGACAGAAGTACAAGTGAGCGAGAAGGGGGATTGCCCTTTTGATAAGGGAGAACATAACAACAGTGCTTAGAGAGGATATTCTTAAGGGGTCATCAAATGATGTCATATGCTTAGAACTTATAAACAAGAAAGGGATGGTCACTGTGTTGGGACTGTATTATAGACCCCCAAATAGCCAGCAGGTACTACAGGAGCAGATGTGAAGGGAGATTGCAGATACCTGTAGGAATAATAGAGTAGTATTGGTTGGAGATTTTAATTTCCCCTGTAATGACTGGGCCACCCAGAGTGTGAAAGGCCCGAAAGGGGTGTAATTGTCCAAGTAAGTTTCCTGAATCAATATGTCGAGGGCTCTACTAGGGAGAGCGCAACACTCAACTTCCTCTTAGGAAACAAGGTCGGGCAAATGACTGAAGTGTCAGTCAGAGAACACTTTGGATCCAGTGACCATAACTCTCTTAGCTTTAACAAAGTTTTGGGAAAAGATGGGACAAGTCCACAGGTTAAGGTGCTGAACTGGAGCAGGGCCAATTTTGGGGTCATTAGGCCAAATCAAGCAGAGGTC
>NW_025977900.1:3906-6750 GCF_021869965.1 Rhincodon typus | reverse complement strand
TCTGCTCCTATGATGCTGCTTGGCCTGCTGTGTTCATCCAGCCCTGCACTTTGTTGTCTCGGATTCTCCAGCATCTGCAGTTCCTACTATCTCTAATGGAATTCAGTTTAGTTTAATTTAGATAAATGTGAGGTGCTGCATCTTGGAAAGGCAAATCAGGGCAGGACTAATACAATAGATAACAAGGTGTAGAGCTGGATGAACACAGCAGGCCAAGCAGCATCAGAGGAGCAGGAAAGCTGACGTTTCAGGCCTAGACCCTTCTTCAGAAATGGGGGAGGGGAAGGGGATTCTGAAATAAATAGGGAGAGAGGGGGAGGCGGATAGAAGATGGATAGAGGAGAAGATAGGTGGAGAGGAGACAGACAGGTCAAAGAGGCGGGGATGGAGCCAGTAAAGGTGAGTGTAGGTGGGGAGTTAAGGAGGAGATAGGTCAGTCCAGGGAGGACAGACAGGTCAAGGGGGTGGGATGAGGTTAGTAGGTAGGAGCTTGAGGTGGGAGGAGGGGATAGGTGGGAGGAAGGACAGGTTAGGGAGGCTGGGACGAGCTGGGCTGGTTTTGGGATGCGGTTTGGGGAGGGGAGATTTTGAAGCTTGTGAAGTCCACATTGATACCATTGGGCTGCAGGGTTCCCAAGCGAAATATGAGTTGCTGTTCCTGCAACCTTCGGATGGCATCATTGTGGCACTGCAGGAGGCCCAGGATGGACATGTCGTCTGCGGAATGGGAGGGGGAGTTGAAATGGTTCGCGACTGGGAGGTGCAGTTGTTTATTGTGAACCGAGCGTAGGTGTTCCGCAAAGCAGTCCCCAAGCCTCCGCTTGGTTTCCCCGATGTAGAGGAGGCCACATCTGGAACAGCGGATACAATATACCACATTAGCAGATGTGCAGGTGAACATCTGCTTGATGTAGAAGGTCTTCTTCGGGCCTGGGATGGGGGTGAGGGGGGAGGTATGGGGGCAGGTGTAGCACTTCCTGTGGTTGCAGGGAAAAGTGCCGGGTGTGGTGGAGCTGGAGGGGAGTGTGGAGCGGACAAGGGAGTCACGGAGAGAGTGATCCCTCTGGAAAGCAGATAAGGGTGGGGAGGGAAAACTGTCTTTGGTAGTGGGGTCGGATTGCAGATGGCGGAAGTGTCAGAGGATGATGCGTTGGATCCGGAGGTTGGTGGGGTGGTACGTGAGGACGATGGGGATTCTGTTTTGGTTGTTATTGCGGGGAGGGGGTGTGAGGGATGAGTTGTGGGAAATGCAGGAGACGGTTGAGGGCATTCTCGACCACTGAGGGGGGGGGAGTTGCGGTCCTTGAAAAACGAGGACATCTGAGATGTTCGGGAGTGGAATGCCTCATCCTGGGAGCAGATGTGGCGGAGGCGAAGGAATTGGGAATAGGACTAATACAATTAATGTTAAGCTCTTGGGTAGTGTTGCTGAACAAAGAGACCCTGGAGTGCAGGTTCATAGTTCCTTGAAAGTGGAATCGCAGGTAGATAGGATCGTGGAGAAGGTGTTTGGTACGCTTGCATTTATTGGCCAGTGCATTGAGTATAGGAGTTGGGAGGTGATGTTACGGCTGTACAGGATATTGGTTAGGCCACTTTTGGAATACTGTGTGCAATTCTGGTCTCCCTGCCGTAGGAAGGATGTTGTGAAACTTGACAGGGTTCAGAAAAGATTTACAAGGATGTTGCCAGGGTTGGAGGGTTTGAGCTATAGGGAGAGGCTGAATAGGCTGAGGCTATTTTCCCTGGAGCATCAGAGGCTGAGGGGTGACCTGATAGAAGTTTATAAAATCATGAGGGGCGTGGATAGGGTAAATAGTGGAGGTCTTTTTCCCCAGGGTGGGGGAGTCAAAAACTAGAGGGCATAGGTTTAAAGTGAGGGAGAAATATTTAAAAAGGACCTAAGGGGTAACTTTTTCACACAGAGGATGGTGTGTGTATGGAATGAGCTGCCAGAGGAAGTGGTGGAGGCTGGTATAATTATGTCATTTAAAAGCCATTTGGAGGGTTTATGAATAGGAAGGATTTAGAGGGATATGGGCCGAATGGTGGTAAATGGGACTTGATTTATCTTGGATCTCTGGTCAGCATGGACGAGTTGGACCAAAGGTCTGTTTCCATACTGTGCAGCTCTATGATTCTATGAATAATGGTCAGAAAATCTGTTTCTGTATTTTTGATTGTGGGTTAAATATTGGTTAGGACACCAGAGAAGAATGCCCTCTTCTTCAAAATAATGCCATGGGATTTGTTTTTAAACCTGACAACACAACACCAACAGTGCAGCATTCCCTCAATACTTCACAGGAATGTCAGCCTAGATTTCTGCACTTTAGCCCTGGAGTGGGACTTGACCCTTGAACCATGTGACCCAGAGATGACAGAAAGCTACTCAATGTGAAAATATTGAAAAATGGCTTTTTATTAAACAATCATATCAGAACTTTAAATAAACTTCACTGTTATTGTACAGGAAAATACAGGATAGCTGTCGTCAACTTTGAATGTTTTGAGGGCTGGGTGAATGTTGCTTGAGCAACAATCCAGCATATTCCTAACAGCTAAGATGACTGTAAACTATTCTAGCATCCATCATAAAATTTGGTTCAAAACACTGGGCACTGGAAGCTGGCAAGCAATAATTGTATTATTGAGGTTGTATAACAGGGCTTCCCAAAATGGGGCTGGGACCTTACGCTGGGTTATGAGCTGAAAGTGTGGGACAGCAATGTCCACTGTACAGCTTTGACTGATTTTAATAGCTGTGCTCCTGCACTCACCAACTCCCACAGATCTGTCTCCACCCAGATACCCAGTGCCCCAACTCCCACAGATCTCTCTCCA
>NW_025977900.1:2607-3896 GCF_021869965.1 Rhincodon typus | reverse complement strand
TCCACCCAGATACCCAATGCCCCAACTCCCACAGATCTCTCTCCACCAGATACCCAATGCCCCAACTCCCACAGATTTCTCTCCACCAGATACCCAATGCCCCAACTCCCATAGGTCTCTCTCTGCCTGGACACCCAATCCCCTGACTCCCACAGGACTCTGTCCTCCTGGTCTCCCAATCCCCTGACTCCCACAGGTCTCTCTCCTCCTGGATACCCAACCCCCTGACTCCCATTGGTCCCTCTCCTTTTGGACACCCAACCTCCAACTCTCAGAGGCAGAGATTGGTAAATTTATGATTAGCAAAGGGATGAAAGACAATGGGGGATATGCAGGAATATAGAGTTGAGATTAATGTCATTGGGGATATTATTAGGGAAAGAATACCATTGAATGGTGTAGCAGTCTCGAAGGGCCGAGTGGCCAGCTCTTGTCCCTTGTTCCTATGTTCATAGGTGTTCAAGCTCTCTATGGAAGCTCTTTGAGCTTGGAAATTCTTCATTGCTACTTGCCTCTGCCACAGTTTAGGCTCATAATTCTCATCTAACATGCCTACGGGGCATTGCAAATATAGAAAACTCAGAGCTGCAATACAGTGACCCTGATTATCAAATATTTAAATGACCTCACTCAATGAGCAATTAATGTGCAAAATCACGGGGATAACCAATTATTCTGCTCCTTTTTGCTGGCTAAAGGAAATTGTCTTGATAATGCTGTAAAATGACCCGCGATGTGGTATGGGCAGATGTGGTTTCTCGTCATACTATATTTAATTTTCCATTGACCTAGGAGGCCTTGAAATTTCAAACCATATGACAGTGACACTGAGCATGGGAAACAAATCTCCAAAAAGAATTTGACAAACTATTCTGCGAACTTTAGTTAAAAGAAGATCAGATGTGATGTAAAGTTGTCTGCCAATTTGCTACAAATCTGTTTTACATATTGCTGGAGACCAATTTAAATCTCCACATTTTTCATGCTACAAGTGCTGAATGCTGTGCTCGACTGATGTTGCATATTTTATTTATTTCAGACAAGTGCAGAGATAGTTTTTAATTCAAATAAGTTACTTATACACCTTATAACATCTTAGAACTTTAACTATAAATGTGCTCACAGGTAACTCTGAGAATCAAGTCAGTCACTTGACTCACTAGCTCCACCCATAGGCTAAAGCAATGAAGTGATGTACCAGGATCAGTGTACAGACAAGCTTAATCAAACACTACACTAATGTCGAATCAAAGATAGTAGGAACTGCAGATGCTGGAGAATCCGAGACA
>NW_025977900.1:0-2597 GCF_021869965.1 Rhincodon typus | reverse complement strand
GGAGGAGGGTAACTTCTTCAGGTTAGGCATCCTTAGAAGAGGCTTCGTTGTTAAGCTTTATTATTTAAAGCTGAAAACGGGGATTGATACAACTGTGTAACTTAATTCAAGTCCCAGTCCAGAGATGTGAGTGAGCAATCTTGACAGTTATTTTGCAGTACAGAGGAAGTGCTACCTTGTCATTGATCTAGCCTTTCAGATTAGATGTTAAAACCAGCAGACCATCTGTTTTTTCAGGTGGGTATGAAAAATCCCATGGCACTATTAAAATAAGAATTACCACATTATCACTAGTGTCCTAGTCAATGTTTGTCCTTTTGCATTGTCATTGAAAAGATGGCTGTCTGGTAATTATATAATTGCTGATTTTTGGACCACGCTAGACACAAATTGACTGGGTGTCTAACATTACAACAGTGACTATAGTTCAAAAACACCCCACTGGTTTTAAAGTAGTTTGAGACATCCATGAAAGTGCAATATAAATGCAAGTCTCCCTTTTATTTTAGTAAAAGGAAATATCTGAACACACATCCTGAGAGACCTGGGCCTTTCTGGTGGCGTTTTCTTGGATTGCATTCTGACATGGATTATTGTTCTTGTTTTATTTTGCAAGCCATGGAAACAGTACACATCTTCTGTTTCACCATTGTCAATTTTATTTCAATCAGATGCGCATCATAAACCACAGCAGCATAAGTGTAGGTGCCATGGTCAAATCCTGTGACATTTGGAGTGTAGAAAATTACATTCAGAGGATTTAAAAAGAGCACACAATATGAAATGCAGAAGTTCAACAACTACTAACATGTCATTAAGTTGGGGGGAGAAATGTAGTCCCTGAAATCTTCACTGATATGAAAAACCCTAAAGGGGTAATACTGATTCATTCAGCTGTAAATTTAACTACATAAGCACTGGTGACACTTTGAATTTTCCCTTTTTTATTCATTCTATACCCCAAATCCCACGTCCTCTTCCTCTTCACTATCTCTGCTATGTTGCAATTATGCAACATTAGGTAGTGTTTTACTCAATTTCATTTATTCTCAGGACCACAAAAGAACCATTTATTTCCCTCAGTCCTCATCTTCCTACAACTTTCTATCTTTAAAATGCAAGCTTGATATTGCTCCCTACTTGTTTTCAACTCCATCCATAGCTTCACTGCTCTCTTTCTGAATCTTCACCTCCAGTCCTCAAGTTCTTGGAGATATCTTCACCCCTATCATTTTGGCCTCTTGAGAATCCTTGATGTTAATTACTCGATCACTGGAGTCTGTGCCTTCAATTGCCTGGCTCATAAGTTCTGGAGTTTCTTCCCTACACCCCTTTATTTTGCTTTTCTCCCTAAAATCTACCTTTTTCTTCCTCGCACCTAATAACACTACATTTGGCCTGGTGTCATGCTTTGTTTTATAATGGTCCTGTGAAGCATCTAGTGATGTTGTTAACATTAAAGGCACTAAATAACTAAAAATATTTATTCAGATACAAGTAAGGAGCTGGAGTAGGCCATTTGGCCCCTTAAGTCTGCTTTGCTACTGAATAAAATTATAGCTTATCTGATTGTAACCCCCAATCCACATTCCCTCTGACCCCTGATAACCTTAAACTCCCCTTGCTTACTGAGAATCTATCCACCCTGCTCTTAAAAATATACAAAGACTCTGCCTCCAAAATTCCAGAAAGAATTCCAAAGATTCACACACCATCTGTAAGCATCTTTCCATATATAGACAAAACCTTATTTTTAAAACAGTGCCCCCTAGTTCAAGCTCCTCTCATGGGGGAAACATCCTCCAATGTCAAGGCCCTCAGGATCTTATATGTCTCAATCAAGTCACCTCTTATTTTTCCAAACTCCACCAGGAACAATCCAGCAATTTGTCCAAGCTTTTCCTCATAAGACAAACTGCTCATTCAGATTTTAGTCTGGTAAATGTTATCAGACCTATTTCCAATGCATTAACTTTCTCTCTTCATAAAGTGATCAAGCAGAAAGCAGTAGTTCGAATGTGTTCTCACCTGTGCCCTGAATATTTGAAGCATAACATCTCAACTTTTGGATTCAATTCCCTGTGCATTAAATGACAGTTTTTTAATATTCCTAATTACTTGCTATACCTACACATTCACCTATTGTTATTCATGCACAAGGTTTTTCAAATCCCTCCACATTTCAGGGCACTGCAATCTCATACCATTTAGATAACATTCTTTTTATTCTTCCTGCCAAAATGCACAATTTCACATTTTCCCAAATTGTCCCTTACTCAAAATGCCAGATCTGTGCCCACTCACATTTTGCAACTGCAGTTCTGAGGAAAGGTCACTGGACCCAAAAAGTTAACTGTGATATCTCTCCATAGATGCTGCCGGACCCGCTGATGTCTGATTTCCAGCATTCGCAGTTCTTTCAGAGATAGCAAGAACTGTAGATGCTGGAGTCAGAGATAACACAGTGTGGAGCTGGAGGAACACAGCAGGCCAGGCAGCATCAGAGGAGCAGGAAAGTTGACATTTTGGGTCTGGACCCTTCTTTTTTCTGAAGAAGGGTCCTGACCTGAAACGTCAACTTTCTTGCTCCTCTGATG
>NW_025977899.1:0-6750 GCF_021869965.1 Rhincodon typus | reverse complement strand
TGCTGTGTTCATCCAGCTCTACACCTTGTTATCTCTAAACTAATCCCACCTGCCTGCTCCTGGCCCATATTCCTCCAGATCTTTCCTATGCATATATCTATCCAAATGTCTTTTAACTGTAATTGTACCCGGATCCACCACTTCATCAGGAAGTTCATTCCACATGTGAGAGCCGTCTGATAATTCAAATAAGCCATGTAAACATGCTTCCCTGATCTACACTATTAGTTACATCCTTGAAGAATTCCAGTAGCATTGTCAAGCATGATTTCCCTTTTGTAAATCCATTTTGACTGTATCTAATTCTACCACTGTTTTCTAACTGCAAAATATTTGCCTCTCATGTCTCTTTTAAATCTTTATCCTTTCACCTTAAAAATATCTTCCCGAGTCTTGAAATCCCCAATACCGGGGAAGGACAACTACAATTACCTCTATCTATACCCCTCATTATTTTATAAACTTCTATCAATTTGCCTCTCAACCTCCCATGCTCCAGTGAAGAGTCCCAGCCTATCCAGCCTTTCTTTATAACTCAAACCTTCCATACCCGGCAACATCCTAGTAAATCTCTTCTGAACCCTCTCCAGCTTAGTAATATCCTTCCTATAACTGGGACACAGTATTCCAGAAGATGCTTCACCATTGTCCTGTACAACCTCAACATGACTTCCCAACTTCTATACTCAGAGGACTGAGCAATGAAGGTACGCATGCCAAACATCTTTTTAACCACCCTGTCTACATGCAATGCAAACTTCAAAGAATTATGTACCTGCACCCCACATCCTTGTTTTACGACACTACCCTAGGCCTCACCATTAAGTGAGGCTGTTGACTTTCTCACCGAGCTGGCTTGTTTTCATTCAGACATTTCATCACCATGCTAGGTAACATCATCAGTGAGACCTCCGATGAAGCAATGTTGTTCCACTCTGCTTGGAGTTTATACTGTCTAGTCCATTATGGTGAGTGGTGTCACTTCTGGTTTTGATCTGTAGGGGTTTGTATAAGGAGTTCAACTCTACATGTTTGTTGATTGCATTATGGGTTGAGAACCATGCCTCTAGGAATTCCTGTGTATGTCTATGTTTGGCAGTATAAATTCCAAGCAGAGTAGAACAACATTGCTTCATCAGAGGCCTCACTGATGATGTTACCTAGCATGTCTTAACATATGAACGAAAACAAGCCAGCTCAGCTAGCAAGTCAACAACCTCACCCTCAACCCGAGCTACAAATCTCTGCAAAAACTTTACCCACCATTAATTGTATGACCCCTACCCTTATTTGTTGTACCAAAATGCAATACTTTGCATTTATCCAGATTGAACTCCATCGGCCATTTTCAGCCCATTGACCCATTTGATCAAGATCTCTTTGTAATCTTAGAAAACCTTCCTCACTGTCTACTATGCCAACAATTTTGGTGTCATCCTCAAACTTACTAACTATGCCTTCTATATTCTGATCCAAAACATTTACATAGATGAAAAACAAAAGAGGACCCAGAACCAATCCCTGTGGAACACCACTGGTAACAGGCCTCCAGTCTGAAAAGCAACCCTCCATCACCACTCTCTGTTTCCTGCCATTAAGCCAATTATGTATCCAATTGGCAAGCTCATCCTGAATCTCATTTGACTTAGCTTTCCTCATTAGTCTACCATGTGGAACCTTGTCAAAGGCTTCACTAAAATCTAAATAAACAACCTCTACTACTCTGCCATCATCAATCTTTTTGGTAAATTCCTCAAAAAACTCAATCAAGTTTGTGAGACACGGCTTTCCTTGCACAAAGCCATGTTGACTACCATTAATCAATTTTTGCCTCTCTAAATGTTCATAAATCCTATGTTTTATCATCACTTTCAACAATTTACCTACAATTGACGCCAGACTCACAGAACTGTAGTTCCCCAGTGTGTCCTTACAATCTTTCTTAAACAAAGGTACAACTTTAGCCACCCTCCAATCATCAGGTACCACACCCACAGTTATAGATGATGCAAATGTTTATTTATTTATTCTAGTTGGTCGAAAGAGCCTGGGACAATCAGCTTCACATCAAATTAGATTAAAAGTGTCACTGTGACTGGTAATCACTCAGAAAAGTATTTCAAATTTAGTGGTCAGGTCAGGATATGGGGTTTCCGAAACATTGGATTTGGTAGAGAGTGTCTTCAAGGGTTAGGTAGTCAGTATTTGAACTCAGGATCAGAAGTCAAAACATGGCTAGGTGGTCCAGAATCGCTGTGGTCTGGGAGTTAGAATGGGTGTAGTGAAGTGAGATCAGAAGCCTAGGGGGAACTAGCTGTCAGACAATGGGGATACTAAAATCTGGAGTTGGCTTGTAGTTGCCTTTTTTCTGAAGGTAACCTTCATAGTTGTTTCCCTTATGTACAGTTAGACCTGGCACTACGGGCCTTGGGCAATTTGTACATTATGTTGTACATCTCAAACCAGGGTTCCAAGGGTATGAACCAGTTAGAAAGAGCAGGAAGCAACATTTTGAACCTTGCTCAGAGCAAGGCCAATGATATAATTCTTATAGAGGGCAAGGCATTTTTCTCAGGCTAGGAGGAGGATGGCACTGAATTTTAATAATAAGTTATTTGGGGAGATTTTTTTAAGCAGTTCTTTGTCTAAGGAAAACTAGTTAGGCTGCTCAGTTGGACAGAGGGAGCCATGGAGCAGGTTTGACTTGGTGGGCAATGAAGGAAGGCAGCAGAATGGGCAATTTCACAACTAACAAGCTCTTCACACTATGGCTTGGGGTGAGGGACAAAACACTGGCGAGAGGAGTTTAAGGAGAGAGTAGGTGTTGAAGAAAAGAAGGCTTATCTTTGCTCTACAGGATGATCCTACAATAGAGGATGGCTTTGGCAGTGTAGTGTATAGTCCAACAGTGCTTGATGTCTTCCAGCCAAGTTAAGGAATGGATGGTTAGACATTTGATAAGCTCAAATCTATAGTCCATGGAAACAAAGAAGAAAGGGTGAAGATGAGAAAGTGGTTGTAGTAGACAGCCTGTTGCAAATGTATTGCAGTAAATGGAGAACCAAAGGCTGGTCAGCCAGTAGTTAAAATGTACACATACAAATGACTTGAAGTGTATCAGTAATGAGCTCCCATTTCCTTTCTCAAGCTGCAGACTCACAGCTATTTTGTTCTACTTTCTCCGCGCTGTGAACTCTCCTCTTGGAGAAGAAATCAGGATTGGTTGTCCTACACAAAATTCTTCCTGAATTTTCACTTGTTGGCCAAATTTGCAAACTATAGTTTGGCTAGGCAGCATCATTTATGCATTGCTCAATTAATTCCTGAGCCTTATTCAGTAAATAAAAACTGAAAGAACTGCAGGTGCTGTAAATCAGGATCAAAAACAGAGTTGCTGGAGAAACTCAGCAGGTTTGGCAGCATCTGTGAAGAAAAAAATCAGAGTTAACATTTTGGATCTGGTGACCCTTCCTCAGACCCACCTGAGGAAGGGTCACTGGGCCTGAAACATTAACTCTGATTTTTTTCTTCACAGATATGACAGACCTGCTGAGCTTTTCCAGTAACTTCTGTTTTTGTTCTTCATTCAGTAAACTCAGGTTTGCATGTGGCCTCACAAGTGTTCCTGGAAATGTTTGCTCTGTCATATCCATGGAATGTTACTTTTGATTGCCACAAAATGGAATAAATTTTGCTTTGCAACAGGCCTCTGTATAAAGCATTCCTTCATAAATGATCTTTGGTTATGCTGTTGTCTGTTAACTGCCCTCTCAAGTGGTCTAGCAAGCCATTGCTCATATTAAGCATCTCCAAAACACAGAAGAAGAATGAAACTATATGGACAATTCAGTGACAGATGCACACAATACAAAGGTCCAACTATCTTTGCAAAGTCCTCCTCACTAACATTAGTGAACTTGCACCAAAATTGGAAGACTGGTCCCACAAAGCAGACCAGTAACACCCTGGCATAATTATACTCAAAGAATCATATCTTTCAGCCAACGTTTTAGAGTCTTCCATCACCACTGTTTTTATCTCCCTTAGTTCGCTGAGGTTTCAAAGAAAACAATCTTAAACTATCCAATCTCTCCTCATCACTGAAATTCTACTGTCCATCCTTCTAAATGTCTATGTACTCTCTCCGATTATGTAGTTCCTATCGTGCAGTGGAAAGAACTACATGCGGTACTCAGGCTATGGGCCTAACTTGTGTTTTATAGAATTACAGCATTACCTCCTGCTCTCATATTCAATGCTTTGTGTTAATAAAGACAAGTATCTTGTATGCCTTCTCCAAAATCTTATCCAGCTGTCCAGCTATCTTCAGGGACTTGTGAACATATAATCCAATGTCTCTCTAATCCTCTCCACTTTTCATTATTCTACCATTTATTTTGTATTTCTTTGCCTGCCCATCTTCCTAAACGTGTGACCTCCCACAAAAGAAAGGAACTCAGTCCTGAGCCTTTTGGAATGCCACTGTAAACAGTCTTCTGGTCACTTTAAGCACCCATTAACCATTATAATTTCTTTCTGCCTCTGAGCTAATTTTGGATCCATTTACTTTTTTGCCATGGATCTTATGATCTTTTACTGTTGTGACCTGTTTATTATGTTAGACGTTATTAAAAGCCTTGCTAAGATCAATACAGAGTACATCAAATGCAATTGTTCCTATCCAAGCCTCTCCCAATTGTCGTTATCTCCTCCAAAATGTTAGTCCTGGTTATAAAACATGACATTCCCTTAACCTGTCCATATTCACTGGAGTCTTTGATTAATCTGTGTCTGCTAAATGATTTATCTAGTCCCTCAGAATTTTTTCCATTAATTGTCCCACCTCTGAGATTAGATTGATTGGCTGGAAGATCTTAATCTACATCTTTCTCCCATATATGGTACAACTTAGCTGTCCTCAAGTCCTTTATCACCCATCTATGGCCTGATTAATGGCTAGAGCCTTCTTTGTATTTTCTCTTAACAGCCTAGGATACATTTCATCTGGATCTGAAGGTTTATTTACTTTCAAAGACATCAAACACTCTCTCCACAATGTGATTAGGAAATATAGGAAAGGAAGAAAGGAAGAGGGGTGGTAGTATAAATTAAGGAGAATATAACAGTGCTGCAGAAAGAGAAAATGTCTCGAAGGGGTCAGAATTTATTTGGTTAGAGTTAAGAATCAGCAGCGGTGTCATTAGATGGCCAGTTAATTTGGTTGGCTAGCCCATTAGTGATTAATGTCTGAATAGTGATCAGATTACTGTCAGGAGCACAGGGTTCAGCCCATTTTCCAGCTGAGATAGATTCAGGGCTCGCCTCTTCGCTCTATCAATAGTAAAATAGTCATGCCATGGTTAGACAAAAGAAAAAAGACTAAAAGGTATATCGTAAAACATATAAATGGCATACTCACAACCATGTGAATGACATGGTGAGGCGGAGGGGCACTTATATTGTAGTCAAATTTGCTGGTAATACAAAGATAGGTTAGAACAGGTCCAGGCAGCTGACTATGGAGGGGGTTGTCTCTGCCGACTGCCTGACCCTTTCTGCGGTTACATTCGAGACCGGGTGTCCTTGGAGAAGGAGCATGGGATGTCCACCAATGCTCTCGATGCCTTTAGGGAGAGGTGGGCACTAAAGAGGATGGAGTGCTTTATTTCCCCCTCCAACTCCATTTGGATTTAGTCCCTACCCTCCCCCTTCTTTTTTTCCACATAAGCATTGCCCTTATCAGGCTTTGGTTGTTAATGTTTCACTAACCAGATGGGTATTTTCTTGGTGGTAGAAAACATAAAGTTTAAAAAAAACAAAGATATGTAAGAATGTAGTAAAGAGATTACAGAGTTTGCAAGGGGATATAGACAGGTAAATTGGGTGGGCAAAATTTTGGCAGCTGGCACACAGTATGGGTAAATATGTGGTGATCCAGTTTGGAAGAACAAAATAGAAAAGCAGCATATTGTTTAAAAGGAGACAAATCTGCAGAATGCAGTGATACAAAGCAAAGAGCTTGTGCTATGAGGAAACGTTGAACCTATATTTCGTTGAAGTTTAGAAGAATAAGAGATGATCTTATTGAAGCATTGAAGATCCGAGGGGGATGGTGGTGGGGGCGGGGCGGGGGGGGTGGTGGGGGTTGAGGGGGGGAAGAATGTTTGACAGGGTGATGCTGAAAGGGTATTTCCATAGTGAGGGATGCCTAGGAAACACAGTTAAAAAATAAGAGGCCTTCCATTTGTTATGGAGATGAGGGGGAATTTCACCTCTCAGCAGGTTGTTAGTTTCTTGGAATTTTTTTTATTCAGAGTGCAGTGGAGACTGGTTCAACAAATATATTCAAAGCTGAGTTGGACAGATTTTTGATTGACAGGGGAGTCAAAGATAATGGGAATTGGCAGGAAAGTGGAGTTAAGGCCACAATCAGATCAGCGGTGATCCTACTGAATAGCAGAGTAGGCTCAGTGGGCCAAGTCCTCAGACGACATGTCCATCCTGGGCCTCCTGCAGTGCCACAACGATGCCACCCGAAGATTGCAGGAACAGCAACTCATATTCCGCTTAGGAACCCTGCAGCCCAATGGCATCAATGTGGATTTCACAAGTTTCAAAATCTCCCCTCCCCCTACCGCATCCCAAAACCAGTCCAGCTCGTCCCTGCCTCCCTAACCTGTTCTTCCTCCCACCTATCCCCTCCTCCCACCTCAAGCCGCACCTCCATCTCCTACCGACCAACCTCATCCC
>NW_025977898.1:613-6750 GCF_021869965.1 Rhincodon typus | reverse complement strand
CCAGCCTTTCCCTCAGCCTTTCCCCAGCTTGGTCCAAAATCAGAAAGAAGGTAAAATAAACGGTATAGTCTTCGTAACCTGGAGAAACTGAGAGGCTGGGATTGTTTTCCTTAAAGTGGCAAAGGTTAAGTAGAGACTTAATTCAGGAATTCTAAACACTGAAGGAGTTTTAAACAGTTTGTGGTGGTCGGACTCCCAGATGCTGGGCCTATTGGCGGGGGGTGGGTTGAAGAGCGTTTGATCGAGGGAGGAGGAAGAGGATGTTTCTGATGCAGTGAGGGTTTTTTTTAATTTATACACGGTCATCGCTGGCTAGGCCAGTATTCATCTGATTCATGTCTGCCTCAGAGTACAGCTCACAGTCAACCACATTGCTGTGGGTCTGGAGTCACATGTAGGCCAGACCAGGGAAGGATGGCAGTTTCCTTCCCTAAAGGGCATTAGTGAACCAGATGGGTTTTCCCTTACAGTTGTTTCATGGTCATCATTAGATTCTTAAGTCCAGATATTTTATCAATTTCAAATCCCACCATCTGCCGTGGCAGGATCCGAACCCATGTCCCCAGAACATTAGCTGGGTCTGTGGATTAACAGTCCAGCGATAATACCACTAGGTCATTGCTTCCCCAGTTGTTGTGATCTGGGATGGGCTGCCTGCCTGGGCAGTGGGAGCAGATTCAGCAGGAACATTCCCAAAGTCGGGAATGGGAGAAAGAGCAGACGGGGAGTTGCAGTGCCTTGGGGAAGAGCAGAATAAAGGGGGCTGAACTGAATCGATCTTTCAGAGTCAGCACAGGCCTGGGAGACTGAACAGGCTGCTTTTCTTCCAGACGGTTTTGCGAGGATTGCATCAGTTTCTCCGAGAGATTAACTCTTCCCACCGGGTGTCATTTACACCAAATAATTCCTCCCTAAGATCACCTTGGGAAAGATGTTCCCGATGACCAGGGAGTCCAGAACCAGGGGGTCACAGTCTAAGGACATGGGGTAGGCCATTTAGGCCTGGGATGAGGAGAAATGTCTTCACCCAGAGTGTGGGGAGCCTGTGGAATTCTCTGCCACAGAAGGTGTTTGAGGCCAAAACATTGAATATTTTCAAGAAGGAGTAATAGTTCTTAGGGCTAAAGGGATCAAAGAGTTTGGGGACAAAAACAGGAACAGGAGGCTGAGTTGGACAATCAGCCAGGATCATATTGAATAGCAGAGCAGGCTCGAGGGGCCGAATGGCCTCCTCCTGCTCCTATTTTCTATCAACTTCAATGCAAAGCCTTAGGAAGCTGATTGAAACTTCATGACACTCCTGTCATGTGAATGATAATGTTCTAATAATAGGTTGCTAACCAGATGTCGATTAACTCTGTGTTATTAGTTAGTATTTTTAAGCTAGCAAAGCAATTTCTGAAACAGATACAACAGCAAACCAGCTGATTTCTGGGTGAGTGGCTCGTAGGCCCATCACAGACTGACTGCTCAGGCAGAGTCACAGCATTGTATACACACAGCACATAGACTCCTTAAAAGATAAACTATAGTCATCGAGTCATACATCACGGAAACAGACCCTTCAGCCCAACTTGTCCATGCTGACCACGTTTCCCAAACTAATCTACTCCCATTTGCCAGCATTTGGCCCATATCCCTCTAAACCCTTCCTGTCCATGTCCCCATCCAGATGCCTTTTAAATGTTGTAATTGTACCAGCCTCCACCATTTCCTCTGGCAGCTTGTTCCGTACACGCACCACCCTCTGTGTGAAAAATTTACCCCTTAAATCCCTTTTAAATCTTTCCCCTCTCACCTTAAACCTATGCCCCTCTAGTTTTGGACTCCTTTACCCTGAGGAAAAGATCTTAGTTATTCACCTTATCTATGCTCCTCATGATTTTATAAACCTCTATAGGGTCACCCCTCAGCCTCCAATGCCTCAGAGAGGAAAGTCCCATTCTATCCGGCCTCTCCTTATAACTTAAATCCTCCAGTCTTGGTAACATCCTTGTGAATCTTTTTTGTACCCTTTCCAGTTTAATAACATCCTTCCTACAGCAGGGCAACCAGAATTGTACGTAGTACTCCAAATGTGGTCTTACCAGCAAATACCACATTATAGCCACAACATGATGTCCCAATGCCTATACTCAATGCTCTGACTAATGCAGGCAAGTGTGGCACAGTGGCTCAGTGGTTAGCACTACTGCCTCACAGCACCAGGGACCCAGGTTTGATCCCGCCCTCAGTCTGTGTGGAGTTTGCACATTCTTCCCGTGTCTGCGTGGGTTTGCTCCAGTTTCCTCCCACAGTCCAAAGATGGGTGGATTGGCTGTGGGAAGTAGAGGGGTGGGTCTGGGTGGGAGGGTTAGTGTGGACTTGATGGAGTGAAGGGCCTGCTTCCACACTGTAAGAATTCTGTGCATGTCCAAAGCCTTCTTCACCACCCTGTCTACCCATGACACCCCTTTCAAGGAACTATGTCACTGCACCCCTATTTGTTGGTGTCTGAAAGGCAAGGCACAACAGCCCCTCCTTTCCAAACAGGAATGGAACTGTTTACAATAACACACAAGCCTTTCAGAACATTTTGATGATTATCTGATACACCCTGGGGGTGTTTGATCGGGAGGGACAGCATAGCGGGAGCTTTACCCTGTCTCTAACCCCATGCTGTCCCTGTCCTGGCAGTGTTTGATGGGGACGGTGTAGAGGGAGCTTTACCCTGTTTCTGGCTGTGACAGTAGCTCACTCAGATTCTGTGCTGTGGGTGACTCCTGACTCTGGTGCCAGTTCGCGGGGAGGGGCCTGGGGGAGATGTTTGTGTATCTGGGGACATTCACCTCCTGCTTTTATTGATTTTCTTTTTCCTAATCTCTGGGAAATCAGAGTTTGTTCATGAGTAATTCCCTGACGTTTTTCTCAACTTTGTGCTGGAAAAGCTGATGAAGCAATGTCTCTCATTGTGTGGTTAGTGGCCAGAGGAGAGGATGGGTTACGATTGGAGAGAGTTAAACTGTCCCACACACCAGGGCTCATCAGTCTGAGGGTTAAACTGAGGCAGTGTCTCTGCTGGTTTTATCTCATCGATTCAGGCTGAGGGGTACACCCTGACTTTCCCCAGGTGTTAACCGCTCGCCTTCCCTTTAAACATCAGCCCCACCGATAAACATCAAGGTACTAAACTGGGTGGCTGGTTTACTGAAATCGGGCAATTGTAGGACTGGGGGGAGGCAGAAACTTGTTCTCTCTGGTGACCCGGCCAACAGTAAATCACTAACCAACATCACACACAAGGACATGGAGTATTTCTGGCCATGGGCCCATTTTGGGATCTTTCTGTGCCCAAATGAGCTGCCTTTCCTTGTGATTCTGATGGTGACGATGCTCTACCCAAAGACTCCTTTGTTGGTTGAATCAAGACGTCCTGAGGCCTTCTGTAATCAGTTTTGTATTTCTGTATTCTTGATGTGGGTGTCATTGGCTGTGCCAACATTTATTGTTCATCCCTAATTGCCCCTTTGTACTGAGTGGTTTGATTATCCACAGGGTATTGCTGTGGGTCTGGAGTCACATGTAGGCCAGACCGGGTAAAGATGGCAGATATCCCTTCCGTGAAGGGGTATTGGTGAAGCAAGTGGGTTTTGATGTTTAATGATAGTTTCATTGTTGCTGTTGTTATGGCTAGCTTAGAGAAGGAGGTTAGCTCAGTTGGCTGGATGGTTAGTTTGCAATGTAGCATCAGCAAACATGGGTTCAATTCCTACACTAGCTGAGTTCACCATTAAGGACTGTCATTCTCAACGTCCCACCAAGATTGGTGATATAGCTGACAGCGAATAAGGTTACAATGGGACCTTTGTCAAGGGGTTGAGGAGTGGCAGGTGGAGTTTAATTTGGATAAATATGAGGTTTTGCATTTTGGTAAAATAAACAAGGACAGGACTTATACAGTCAATGTTAGGATCCTGGGTAGTGTTGTCGAACAGAAAGACCTAGAGGTTCAGGTTAATAATTCTTTGAAGTTTGCATCGTAGGTAGACAGGGTGGTTAAGAAAATATTTAGCACGCTTACCTTCATTGCTCAGACCTCTGAGTATAGGAGTTCTGAGGAAGGGTCGTCAGACCTGAAACATTAACTTTGATTTTTCTTCACAGATGCTGCCAGACCTGCTGAGCTTTTCCAGCAACTTCTGTTTTTGTTCCTTTGAGTATAGGAGTTAGGATGTCATGTTAAGGTTGTACAGGATTTGGTGAGGCCCCTTCTGGAGTACGGTGTGCAGTTCTGGTCGCCCTGCTATTGGAAGGATCTTATTAAATTGGAGAGGGTTCAGAAAGATTTACCAGGATGTTGCTGGGAATGGAGGGTTTAAGTTATAAGGAAAGGCTGGATAGGCTGGGACTTTTTTCACTCGAGTGTAGGAGGCTGAGGGGTGGCCTTATAGAGGTTTATAAAATCGTGACAGACGTAGATGAAGTGAATGGTGGGTGTCTTTTCCCCTAGGATGGGGGATTTCAAGACCGGGGGCACATTTTTAAGGTGAGAGGAGAAAGATTTTAAAAGGACATGAGGGGCAACTGTTTTACACCGAGAGTGGTTCGCGTGTGGAATGAACAGTCAGAGGAAGTGGTGGATGTGGGTACAGTTACAACGTTTAAAAGACATTTAGATAAGTACATGAAGAGGAAATGTTTGGAGGGATACAGGCCAAGTGCAAGCAGGTGAGGGCCAGTTTAGCTTGGGTTTATGGTCAGCATGGAGTGGTCGGGCCGAAGGGTCTGTTTCCGTGCTGTATGACTGTATGACTCTCCCCTTGCCTGGGGTGTGATGACCCTCAGGTTAAACCACCACCAGTTGTCTCTGTCTCCCTCTCTCGCTCTCTAATGCGAGAGTTGCTCTATGGTCTGGTAAGACTATGGCAGATTTACCCGTTTCTTTATATTTCTAGTTTTGCTGTCCTCTGTTTCCTATGATTGAATTTGAGCCCCTGTACTTGGAGCATTCATGTGGGTTTACAAGCTCAGTGACATTACCATGCTGTCACTAACTCTCTGAAGGAGAACATTTGAATGCAGGTGTTTGTATTCCTCAGCTGTGTCCCAGGTCTGTCTCCCTGAAGAGGACACTGACTCACAGTCACACTGAGGGAGGGCCTGGTTTTCCAGGGAGAAATGTCTCTGCGCTGCTCACAGAGTGTCAGGGACAAAACAGCAAAAAAAGCCAATAGCGGGAAGTGAATCTGCATTCCCTGCTCCAACATTCAATCAGGAAACCCCAACACCTCAGCTGCTTGGCGGGGGGGGAGTCTGGAACATCACGGGTCACCTGTTTCAAACCAAGATGGGAAACAGTCTGTCATCTTCGCGAATCATGAATCTCTAGGACTTTTTCCCTCCAAAGATTGCAGAAACAGAGTATTTAAATATTTCTGAGGCAGAGGGTGATGGAAGTTTAAATGTTTCTGAGGCAGAGGGTGATAGATTCTTGATAAGGAATTGGGGGGCATGGGGGAGAAGATGAAAGAGGAGGTGAGAATGTGGGGTAATGTATTTTATTCAGCCATGGCACAGAGGCATCACTGGCTGGGCCTGCATTTATTGCCCCGTCCCTAGTTGCCCCCCTTGAGAAGGTGGTGGGGAGCTGCCTTCTTGAACTGCTGCAGTCCTTGTGCTCTAGGCTGACCCACAATGCCCTTAGGGAGGGAATTCCAGGATTTTGATCCACTGACAGTGAAGGGACAGCGATATATTTCCAAATCAGGATGGTGAGTGGCTTGGAGGGGAACTAGCAGGGGGTGGTGCTCCCCTGTATCTGCTGCCCTTGTCCTTCTAGATGGAAGTGGTCGTGGGTTTGGAAGGTGCTGTCTGAGGAGGCTGTGACAGGGTTAATTAATGATCTCAGGATCAAGGCACCCTTAGACAGAAGCAACAAAAGTAAGATTAAATTTTACATCTACTTTGAAAGGGAGAAGATTGGGTCTAAGACTAGTATTTTAAACCTAATAAAGGCAGCTATGTGGGCATTAGAACTGAGTTAGCTGGAATGAACTGGAACACTAGGTTAGGGGATAGATCAATCGAGACACAATGGAAGATATTTAAGGGAATATTTCAGAATGCTGAGAATAAATGCATTCCTATTTTTGTGGTGC
>NW_025977898.1:0-603 GCF_021869965.1 Rhincodon typus | reverse complement strand
CTTCTATAACATGAAAAGGATTAGTTGTTGCCCCTCTGTTACAATTCATGCAATATCAGGAGCTCACAGCTAGAGTTTTAAACTTAAACATGGGCCCTTGTGAAGACAAGGATGGCTAAAATAAACTGGAAGAATGGGGAAGGATGCATAATCAATGGCTAAGTAAGAAAAAAGTTACAGACACCACCAGCTTCTCAAGGCGAACAAGTACGGGCAATAAATGCTGACCCGACGAGTGACATCCACACACCCACGTGAATTTTTAATAAGTATCAAAAACTTAAACAAAGAAAAGGCATAGCATCCTGGCCAAGTGAGAGGCTGATCAGTAAATTAGACAGAATATAAGGAGCAGCAAAGAATGACCCAAGGATCAGTGAGGAGGGAGTGATAAGAGACAGCTAGCTAGAAATTTACCAACAGATACTCAGAGTTTCTCCAGGTGTTAAAAACTGGAAGGATCTAAAGTGAGACAACAAGGTGTACAGCTGGATGAACACAGCAGGCCAAGCAGCATCAGAGGAGCAGGAAGGCTGACGTTTCGGGCCTAGAAGGGTTTCTGAAGAATGGTCTAGGCCCAAAACATCAGCCTTCCTGCTCCTC
>NW_025977897.1:0-6751 GCF_021869965.1 Rhincodon typus | reverse complement strand
CCCATTCCTCAGACGACATGTCCATCCTGGGCCTCCTGCAGTGCCACAACGATGCCACCCGAAGGTTGCAGGAACAGCAACTCATATTCCGCTTGGGAACCCTGCAGCCCAATGGTATCAATGTGGATTTCACAAGTTTCAAAATCTCCCCTCCCCCTACCGCATCCCAAAACCAGTCCAGCTCGTCCCTGCCTCCCTAACCTGTTCTTCCTCCCACCTATCCCCTCCTCCCACCTCAAGCCGCACCTCCATCTCCTACTGACCAACCTCATCCCGCCCCCTTTACCTGTCCGTCCTCCCTGGACTGACCTATCCCCTTCCTAACTCCCCACCTACACTCACCTTTACGGGCTCCATCCCCGCCTCTTCGACCTGTTTGTTTCCTCTCCACCTATCCTCTCCTCTATCCACCTTCTATCCGCCTCCCACTCTCTCCCTATTTATTTCAGAACCCCCTTCCCCTCCCCCTTTTCTGATGAAGGGTCTCGGCCCGAAACGTCAGCCTCTCTGCTCCTATGATGCTGCTTGGCCTGCTGTGTTCATCCAGCCCTGCACCTTGTTGTCTCGGATTCTCCAGCATCTGCAGTTCCTACTATCTCTGCCAGTCTTTGCAGTTGTCTGCAATGAAAGACAGGAGATATTCATTTGCTGAGAAACTTTAAGACTGAGATCAGTGCATTTTTTAGCATTAAGGAGATCAATGTACAGTTAAAGCAGGAAAAGTTCAGTTAATGTTGAAGATCAGCCATGATCTTACTAAATGGCAGAGCAGCCTTAAGGGGTCATACAGTTGACTCCTATGCTTATCGGTTATGTTTAAGGTTTTAGCAAAGATTTGTAGCTCGAGCTGTGGATGAGGTTGTTGACTTGCTCGCCGAGAACATAACTACAGTAGCCCAAGCCAAACATAGACACGCACGGGAATTCCTAGAGGAATGGCTCTCAACCCATCATCAATCAACAAACATATAGAATTGGACCCCATATACAAACACATACAGAACAAAACCAAAAATAACACGACTCACCATAACAGACCAGACAGTATAAATTCAAGCGGAGTAGAATAACACCGCTTCATCGGAGGCCTCACTGATGATGTCACCTAGCATGGTGACAAAACGTCTCAACGAAAAAAAGCTAGCTCGGCGAGCAAGTCAACAATCTTATTTGTTATGTGCTTATGAAGGATTTAAAATGCACTATGTTACCGCTCTCAAATATATCAAGGATTTCTTTTCGATATTGAATTTAAAATGGCACAAGATTGCACTGGATCATGGCACGTTTCACATTTGATGATATACAAATGCATTTCAGTCTGAAGACAAGAATAAAGGGCAGACAATTGCATAAGGCTTTAAGAGATCATGGTGCTAAGATTAACCCATGTCATTTGCTGCAGGCTAGACACAAACATTGCTAATGTTCATTAGAATAGCATGTTGCCCAACACTAAATACAGATTGTGCAAAATGCATTTTTAGCACCATTCAAAACTAGCTTGCACTATTTGAAATCAGCCTGCACCTCTTCATCACAGGTGAGATGAAGTCTAACTGCAGCAGGTGCTGGGAGGGCTAAGGACGAGTTTCTGATCAGAAAAGCAAGTAGAAATGGGGAAACCAGACAGACGGCAAAAAGCAAGTTTATCCAATGCAACACTTAAGGCATTATTGCTGAAAATGGACAGGAGCAAATTGATCCACGATCAACAGGGGGTTAGGAAGCCTCCAGACAGACACCAAGACAGCAGTGAGAGCAGATAACTATCTCTGTCAATGCAGGACTATTATCCCCAAAGATGGATGTAGTGTCAAAAGAAGCTAAATCATTTCAGATGACTGTTCAAGGTCATTTTATGCATCTTCAAAAGGCACAGCTTAAAACTGAACCACTAACCTCCCACAAGACTCCGTCCACTGTCCATGTTTCACTCACTTATGAACAAACTCTATCGGGCAGATTCATTCCTTACGTTCACAGTGCCACTGCAACTTCACACAGTTAACAGTGCTGCAAGTGTCATATTCGCATGTCTTAATATGCATACGTAACCAAAGCAGATAAATGAAAGTGTTTACACCATACTCAATAAATGCACTTCACTTTCTCACAGAAGACAAGATGACACATGACCACAGATAGCCAGATGTAGCCAGAAGAGGAAAGCAGCTTAATTGAGCAGGAGCTTCTCTCAGGTTGACAGCATTTGGTCTTTCCTTACTGTCACTCTGCCTGTTGACCAGCCAGCACACTCAGACCACTGCGTCCCATGGAGAATGAAATGAAAGTGACAGGCAGAAAGTTACCAGGTAAGGGTGGGGGGTGGGGGTGGGGGTGGGGGTTTGGGGGGTGGTGTGGGGGGTGGGGAATGCTTCTGTTGGGATGAAAAGTGGGTCACAATTCTGCAGCAATTTTGGCATAGATGGTCACATAGTTGGTCACCTGTGGACCTGTTTTTCACGAAAGGATCAGAGTGGGCTTTCCATTCTGCCATGGCAATTACAAGGCCAGCAAAAGTGCTTGCTACTGAGGTATGCAAGAGACCAGGAACCGAGATGTGAATGAGGATAATATTTTCAGAATATTTCCCTCCGTGAGTGTTACCAGGTGCTGCTTTCCCTGCCATGACATCTTCCTTGACCTGTAGAGTCTTGCATCACCTCTTGGAACAATCAACTACCTACTTCCGGTCCTACAGTCGATAAAATGCTCCAACAGTAAGATCATTTTGGAAAATTCAGCTGATGCATGTTTGCACAATATCACTGCATCCCCATGATGGTTAGATCTCTCTTAGTGGAGGAGAACCTATGCACATATACACTACTCCAATGCCACCACTAGTGGCATTGATAGGCTCCTCCACTGTCCGTGCATGAGAGTGAACAGGTAGAGTGCTAAGAACTTTGACAGATGTCCAAACATTTCTTGCTGTTGCTGTTCTATAAGCCCCATCACTGATGAATACCCTCACCCCTGCATCCCCCAAGTGTTGAGGCACCAATGGAAAGCTGACATTGCTGAGTCTGTCCTTAATTCTTTGGTAGGTACTGACTACAGCTGCCCCTGCCTCTATTTTATGCTCTGGCGAATCCGTGTAGTGCTGTCTGTACTTTAGACACTTCAAACAGTTTATTTATTAAAAATACTTCACCCAAGCACTCTTTTTGGTGAGGCGGACAAAGGCAGACAAGAATTCAGTATGTAGTTCAACTCAGTTTTGTGAGCAAAATATTTGTTATTTCAATCACTACGTGACCATTTCCCACAGTCCCAAAATATTTGCTCTCTATCTAGCTCTATCCATCTAAGAAAGGATGTTATTTGCAACGATCCATTGTTTGAGCTGTATATTGGAATCTTCGTCCTTTCCAACATAGAGCTGGCTCTCTTCCTCGAATGTGGGTCTTACAAGTCAGGATGGATATTCTCCTGGCTCTTCCTCAGTTGCCACACAACCTTCTGCCACGAGTCTTGCTGCAAGTCTTCCCTGTGAATCTTCACTAAGTCTTTACTGAGAGCTAGCTTCCAGTTGTGTGTCTGTTTTTTTTAAATCACCGCTCATACCAGACCTTCCAGAATGTTCACTGGCATTTGGCCAATGGGGTCATGAGCAGGGTTCACAATGGGGTCACACCAACACCCTTCATTTTTGCAATTTTGGGAAGAGTAAAGTGCGCATACTCAGGCAGTCAAGATGCCAGACATCTGATTGATACTTCCCTCATACCCAACATTCAGCCTGGTTTTAACTGGTTCCCCTTGAATCTTTGTAACCTCTTTGATCTTGGTTTCCACTGTTCTCTGAGGGGGTAGCTGCTGGTTGCTGTATAATTTATTTTGACCAATTTTCTGTCAGGCCTGATTTCTCCAGCTCTGGATCAATTTAGAATGTTCAGTTTGAGCCTATGGTCACATGACCACACACCTATTCTAAACATGTGCCAATGTCCACGAATGGGATCTTACCTGTGCTGGCAGATGACATGGCAGTACCTCCTCAAGAGGCCTCAAGTGGCGCTGATGCCCTTACTGGTACTCCATCTGTGACTAGCCTTGTGGGAGAGACAAGATTGTTATGATGAACATTCGAATCCATTCACTTCCTCCCTCCTCTTCATAACCTGTTGGCTCATACGGTTATCAAGACCCACATCTCTTTGTTTTCTCCAAATTGGAATTCTAAATCTGTGTGGCTTGAGTGGTGACATTAACTACTGCGAAGGAACAGTTAGATTGTTTCTTAATTGTGCGATATGTTGTCTCTTTAAAGATGTTGTTCTTACAACATTATTATGAATGCGCTAGTGTTTACAGTAAGAAAACAAAGTAGAACATAGAAATCTAATGGTTATCACATTAAACTTTCAAATTCATAAAAGTACCATAGAAATGTAGAGCAAAGGCAGGATATTTTATATCTGATATGTTTCAGACATTCTTGGTCAAACTACCTCCTTAAATTTCAATTTGTAATACTTCACAAATTGGCTTAGATATTATAAGTAATTACATAAAATAATGCTTTCAGAGTAATTTGTAAAGTAGAATGAATTGCTTAATTGGATTTTGATAGAGAATGCTTTCAATATAGACGTGAGGATCTATATAAGGCATTCCATGAACTTCATAGCTATGTGCCATATTGATTAATGTTTGAAACTAAACCCCTGTAAGTCACAAACTGTAATAATGTTTGCTGAAAATAAATCTACATCATAAGAACTGAGAAAAGTCCAATATACTACAGCTGTAGGTCTGGGAATACCTTTATTTTCTGTCTTCACAGAATCACAGAATTAATACGGTGCAGAAGAAAACCATTCAGCCCATCACACCTGCACCAACTCCATATTCAGCGTCAACGAAGAGCCTTTTTCTCACAGTCTTGCAAACTAATACTATCCAAAACAAAAACATCCAATCCCTCTTGAACGCTTCAGTTGAACCTGCCTTCACCAAGTTACCAGGCAGTGTATTTCATATCCTTACAAATCACTGTGTGAAAAAGATTTCTCTCACATCACCTTTACTTAATTTACATGTCACTTTTAGATCTATGGTTTCTTGTTCTTGTTTCTTTTACAAGTGGAATGATTTCAAAAACCTCAATCAGATCGCCTTTCAGTCTTCTTCTCTCCAAGGAGAACAGAAGCAGCTTCTACAAACTTTCCTCGTAGCTGAAGTTTTGCAGGTCTGAAATCATTCTTGTAAATTGTTTCTGCACTGTCTCCAAACAATTTGGATCTTTCCCTATCATGTACACAACAGTCCAGCTGAATTCTAACAAATATGATGTACAAGTTCAACATTACCTTCTTGCTCTTGTACTCTATGATTCTATGAATAAATCTGAGAAGATTGTATGCTTTACTTACTGCTCTCCCCACCTATCATGCCACTGTCAACAATCTGGACACATATTCACCCAGATCCCCCTGCTTCTGAGCCCCCTTCAGAAATAATCCCTCCACTTTATACTGTCTTTTAGTATTCTTCTGACCAAAATGCTGGCAGAAATGCATCAATTACCTCGAGGAATATGCAAACCAGAGGGATACTAAACTGAATTTGAGGAGTTTTCCTTAAGTTCGAATCAGCAATACAGGATATTCTTTGGCTGTTCTTCATCAACATGTAGTGTGTAAATTTTCTCAGAGCAGTTCCTTTTGTCACCATAAACTCACCAAAAGCATGACAAAATCTTCATTACGTGCGTATAAACTAGTTGCTCCATACATCCAGTGTAGTTATAGTTAAAGAACTGAATTAGGTCTAGGGAAATCCCCAACCATTTTATGCATCATCTATCATGATTACATTAGGCAAGAAGCACCAAGCGTCCCAATAGTTGGATGTATTGAAGGGCACATCAGTATTGCCTGTAACGAGACAGATGAGGGAAGCTAAATGAAAGTCTTCTTGAAGAAGATATCTTCAAGAGTCCCTTCAAACGTTCACCAGAAATATAGCAAAGTAATGACAGTTAAGATGTGTGTTGCAGGGTTTGGGATGTTAAGAATATCAAAACAAGTGCTACTGATGCTGGGAATCTGAAATAATAGAGGAAAGTGCTAGAATAACTTGCCAATATATAGTGACGTTTACACTGGTATGGTTACTGAACATATGCAAAGGTACTGTGTCAAAGTGATGTCAGATCACATGAGTAGGAGCCTTGATCTGTAAACCTCAAGTAGTAATTCGTCCCTTACCATCCTTTATCCATAGTCTTGTCCAATAAAACCTGCATTCACAGGAGAGTGGATCTCACATTACCATGGGCGAGTATTGATGTTCGGAACAAAGACGAGTCATTAAGCTTCACGATATCTCTGTTTCTCTCTCCACAGATGCTCCAAAACCCATTGAGTGCCTCCAACACTTCCTGTTTTCATTTTAGGATTGCAGTGACTGAGGTTACATGACTGTTGGTTAAATTGAATGTTTCACAGCGGAACAGAAAGGATGAAATAAGTTCGGACAAATAGAGGTGATTACAGAGGTGGGATGAAGTGAGGCAATCGTGCAATTTGAAGTTGTTTAACGACAATGATTTTGAAATGGTTATAGGGACAGCAACTGATGATTGGGACAACTGATGATAGAGTGTTTCAGAGATAGTAGGAACTGCAGACGCTGGAGAATCTGAGATAACAAGGTGTAGAGCTAGATGAAAAAACAGCAGGCCAAGCAGCATCAGAGGAGCAGGAAGGCTGACGTTTCGGGCCTAGACCCTTCTTCA